>NC_091121.1:38862786-39162786 GCF_040183065.1 Periplaneta americana | reverse complement strand
TCCATAAAAAGTAAGAAAAACTGTTTACATGCCAATATAAACTATAATTTCTCAGCATCAAAATAAACCATGATTTTGATCATTGGGTGAAAGGGTTTCGGAGCCACAACAGTTTAAATTTGCTAATTTTATGAAAATACGATGAATTTAAATATTTTTAATTTAAACACTATGAAGTTCTGATGCCTCAAACTTTGCACAAAGCATTGTACCATAGTTGTCAACGGACAGAAAAAGTTTCATTGTATTTAAAAATTGCAAGGTCAATTTTCTCTATATTTCGGTTGATTTGAGATGGAATAGCCCATTCTGATATAAACAAAAAAAAATCAGGAAGACGTAAACAATGAGAACGTCATCGAGCAATGAAAGGATTTGAGCATGATTGGAGAGGACGTTTAGAACGTATGCCAGAAAAATAATACAAGGAATCCATATTATTACAATTACCTACAGTAGCTCTCAAAAGTATTCTGTAGTTAAGATTTTATGTTGTCAGTACTGTTTGCATGCAGTTACAACAACGCAAAGCACACAGCTTTGTCATTATATGAATAGCGTCACGTTGCTATGGTTACGTATCTAGAAAACATGCAAGTTCATAGAATAACAATACAAATTATATTCCATTAGCTCATAAGTATTTTGTGGTTTGATTTTGTGGCATGGTATATATTAAATATTGGTGTTTAGACAGTGCTTGTGTATTTGTACAGACCTTTGCAAGCATGCCAAAACAAAAGGAATACTCTGTGGATGTGAGACAAGCTGCTTTAAACGCTTTGAAGAAGGGAAAATCGCAGTCTAGCGTTGCTAAATGTTTGGTATATCACAACAACTCATGAGTGTTTGGAGTCGACGGCAAAAACAAGAAGGGTCAGTAGACAATAAGCCAAGGTCTGGTCGTCCTCGAAAAATAACAGTGAGAGAGGACAGAATGATTTATAAGCAGTCGGTTGCTGATCCACGAAAGTCGGCTCGACAAATTATATAATAATAATAATAATCATAATAATAATAATAATGATTTATTTTAGCTGGCAGAGTTAAGGCCGTAAGGCCTTCTCTTCCACTCAACCAGCAAAAAGTGTATATACATATGCATGAACTTACAAAGAATTCAACAATTTGATTTAGATGAGAGTTACATGTATACAAGAGTTATTTACGAATTAAACAACAAAATACTGTGAACTATTAATTAAACACTGAAATAAACTGTGTAGCTGAATTAAACTAAAATACATAGAATGTTAATATATTTCAAATGATATTAGATAATAGAAAGAGATTATTATGAGACAATTTTGAAAATACAGCACAATCAGGATGATGTCTAAAGAAAAAAAGCAACAGTGTAGTCAGTGATAGTTAAAATCAGTATGATTGGAGTGTAATGCTAATAAGGTTATCTTTTAAGCTGTTCTTAAAGGTGTTTGTTGTCTTGCAGCCCCTGATACTTTGTGACAAGGAATTCCATTGACGCGAGGTGGATATTGTAAAAGATGATGAATAACAAGATGTTCTATGAAGAGGTATATTTAGCGTGCCACAGATAAGTGATCTGGTATTGACGTCGTGGTTAGAGTATAGATAAGAGAAACGAGACGAAAGGTAATTTGGTGTTGAGGTGTGCAGAATTCGAAAGAGTAAAGACAAAGAGTGTAAAGTTCTGCGTTCTTTAAGTCGGAGCCACGAGAGACTTGCGAAGGACGTTGATATGTGATCATATCGTCGGATGTTGCACACGTATCTGATGCACATATTCTGAGCTCGCTGTAACTTGACTGACAGTTCAGAACTTAGATCACTTAACAAAACGTCACAATAATCGAAGTGCGGCATTACTAGGGATGATCTAGAGCAGCATCTGGACTGAACCTACATGTCTCTACTGTGAAACGTCGCCTAGTAGCTGGTGATTAAAATAGTAGACGACTATCACGAAAACCACTCATAAATCCAAAAAATAGGAAGGACAGGTTAGAGTTTGCAAAAATGTATCAACATGGAACACTAGAGACAAGTATAAGATTTCGTGAAGTGATGAGAGTAAATTTAATTTATTTTCTTCTGTTGGTGTGCAGTATGTACGTGGACCAAAATAAACGAAAGAAACAATAAAAAAATACCAGCTACCGACTATTATGCATGGTGGTGGTAGCATCATGGGGTAGCATCATGGTGTGGGAATGATTTTCTAGAAGTGGAGTTGGCCCTCTAGTCCAAAATAGAAGGGAATATGGATCGTTTCTTGTATAGTGACATCTTAGAAAAGAATATGGTTCCACATAGGAGGAAGAATATGCCAAGTAATTGGATTTTTCAGCAGGACAATGATCCATAACACACTTCCAGCCATTTAAAAAAATATTTGCAGATAAAAAAATCAAACTTTTGGATTGGCCAAGCCAGAGTCCGGATCTTAATCCTATTGAACATCTCTGGGCTAAATTGGATCGACGTGTTCGTCGTAGAAGTTACTCAAATAAGAATCAGTTCTTTGGTGTGTTATTGGAAGAATGATCACAACTTTCACGAGCGATTGCAAAATCTTGTGGGTTCAATTCCAAATTAGATGTGCTGCTGTGATCAAAGCAACGAAATACTGATTTTTTCCTCAGAGTCCAGAATATTTTTGTTTTATTATTACATACTTGGACTTACAAATTACTTTTGATCCAGAAAAATGTTCAAAATTTCTTACGCAAGATTACTCTGTTTAAACTAATTAATGTATTTTCGTACTAAATGGATTAGAAATACATACTTTTCAATTATCCACTGGCATTTTTTTTCTATTCAATACTTATGTTTATGTAATTGTAACATATGCTGTCTACAAAATACTTTTGAGCTCTACTGTGCCATGGAGTGGCTTGTAATTTTCTGTTTTTTTTTTCGACGTTCAGAGCAGTGCAGTTAGAAATGTTGGCAAACAAAGAAACAAATGCTAGGGTAGTGATAAAAACACACAAATGCTAGGGAAGCGATAAAATTAAACAAGTGCTAGGGACGCGATAAAATTGTGCGATAAGCAGCCATGATTGGTTGAAAGACGTCCTTTCGTACCGTTTTATTGGTCAAAAGTAGTATGACGTAATAAAAGTGTAATAGTCATCATAATTCACTGCTCTCATAAATTGACTGAGCAAATTGGAAATTAAATCAATGACTTTCCCAAAACACGCTATACAAAGTTGCACATAAAACAATTTTTTTTTGTCGGAAAAACAAAAAACTAGCAAAATTGTATTAAACTTTGTTTGAAACATCTGATATTAATTAAATTACTTATGGTTCACCCTGTATAGCCTACTTAAGGAAATCTCTGATAATGTGAATTAACTAAGCCATATGCAGCATCCAATTTTGGTTACCCTTGGCGCAGCTTCTAGTTGCATCGTAAATTGCAGTATGTATTACATGTTATATGGGCGTTGTCATATTACAATATCGCGATATTTAAAAATTTATGGCATCTTTGATGGCCAAGCTTCGGCACACCTACTCAGCTGGGAATATTTCCTGCATAGCACCTCTAACAAGTGATCTGGATAATTCGCTTTATGGAGTATCTGTTTCACGCGTCACAGATAAGGAATTCGCACTGAATTACTGTCAATGATAGCCACGGAGCATGACGACTCAGATCGGAATCTGTGCCAGCAATTTGAAACACAATCCCGCCAACACCATCCAGCAGGTTTTGTTTCAGTTGTAGGTATCCCTTCAGTTAACACAGTTATCTTCTTATTTCCAACATCGATTGCGGAAGAAAAACGGTATCTTCGAGAGGAATACTTGAATCGTTTATTTCTAAAACCCTACAAGTGACAAAAACAAAACTTTTGGGAAATCAATAAAAACTCTTTAGTTTCATTACTTTTATTTTTATTATCAAAATGTATTTAACAAGTGATATTAGTTGAGGCTTGTTCACCATTAATTGAGTTTTATAATATACTAGCTGAAAGTACCCGGCGTTGCCCTGGTTTTTCTTTCTGCTTCTGTTTTCAAATGAACTGGTTGTCAAAATTTTCGGAAATTTCGGAAACCCAACTATAGACAACCAAAACGAATTGTTTTACTAAGCTTTCCTCGCACATAAAGATGAATCTTTATTTAACTTCACTTGCATGAATTAATACTCCTTAGCCAAATGCCTGCCAGGTTTAACTAAATTTAAACCAGTTGTATATCAGGCACCGAAAAGAAAACATTTCATCATGTGCCTGACGTTAAACTGCTGTTTTAAATGTATATATTTATTTGTTTTTATTTATTTATTCTGGTGTAGTTAAGGCCATTAGGCCTTCTCTTCCACACCTCCAGAAATACAAATAAAGTAATAGAAAAATCAAACTATAAACAAAGTAAAACCCAACGGAAATATAATTCCGTCTCCTCTTTCTGATCAGTTTCAGCATCGAATCAATATATACATATATAATTTAATTTATATTGGAAGATTTTTTACCTCCTGACCGCTGTACACCCACCTATCATACCCAGTTTTTTAATATAACTTGAAATTATATCTCATAAATTCAATATTATATTAATTCTAATTTTATACACAGAATACAGATACAATATAAACTCGCAATAAGTCATTTTTTAACATAAAGACTAAGGGCCGTATTCATAGACATTTTTAGCGCGGGCTTCCGGTGGATGATCAGCGAACTAACGTTTTTCGTATTCATAAACCAGTGTTAGCGATATGATATGATATGAATCCCGTACAAGTAACCAGTCGATAGCCGGGGTTAGTTTAGCACGCTCGTAGTGCAGGCTAGCGAAATGTCTGTGAATAGCACCTTAATATTCTGAGAAACGTATAGGTCTAGCGGTATTTTAGAAATTAAGAAATTTTTATTTCGACAACGCTTAACATACTAAATTTTCAAAGTGATTATACAGATATAATTTCGCAGCAACACATTTTCGGACGTGAACAACAGCAATATTTTGAGAATTAATACAATGTTATTTTCAATGGGCTTATGTTCATTCACATACTACATTAACAACATGACAAAAGTAGCATTGAATTGCTTATTGATATGTGTAAAATCTTTTTTTTTTTTTTAACTTCTTTGTATAAAACATAGTTGAGGATGTGAAAAACATGCAGTTTTTTAGTTAATGTCTGCAACTTTGAGCGACTGTCCTTGAGGTTCATTTTAATATGGCCATTACAAATGCTAGTGGCATTGAAATTGCAGTTGCCTAAAATTGAATGAGTATCCTAGCAATACGTGGAATAAAAACATCTCCTTTTATTTTTGCAGTTAATATTGCCAATTCTTTTACGTTTCGCATGAGTTGTTCAGACCAATTCTTATTCGTGCATAATTTTGGTGGATTAATATTTCGCAATAGTACTATTGGTTATTCAATATTAAGTAAATTATGTGTTAGCAATTCCTTGCAGTTTCAAAGAATTCTAGAATTCAGTTGTATAAAACAGTTTGCTCACTATCTACAAAACTGCATCGAGGAATTCATAATACGGTTCTGGAATGTGTAAAGATACTTATTGCATGAATTATCTAGTTTTAGCCTTCATGATGTGTAACAACAATGTAATTTAACTTCGTGTTAAAATTTCCAAAGCCTCGTGAAAGTCGATGTTGAATACAACAGACAATAATAAAGAACAACTGACTGTAGAAGATTTTGCATTTCAATAATTATACATGAACTAGTGGCTTGTGCAGCAAATACTGCTGCAAACTAAGTTCATTAGACGTTCAAATAAAAAATTTTCAGATTTATTTTCAATGAAGAATATTTGTCTTTTTAATAGTTATTTGCTTCCATAATAATGAAACATACTCCCTCTGAATGGATTTTTTTTAGGCCAAATACTTTATCTTGAACCTATCCAACTTCAGTTTTTGAGTTTCAACGCGAAAACGCAAGTATCAATGTCAGGACGATAGCAGTAGCTATTTCAGGTCATTGTGGATTGTAGGCGAAAGTTAAAAAAATGTCAGGTTTGCTAAGCTTTCGAACAATAACATTTTCGTATAGCTGCTGCATGTAGAACTTGAAATGTAGAGCGCAAAATCATTTTATTCTACTAAGAGATCTTGCTGAAATGATCTGGAGACTACAAAATTTTCTAGGCCTCTTATTTTATCAGTAAGTAATACCTTTTGATCTTTCATTAGGAACTGTAATTTTTGCGCTCTCTCGAGCCAATACTGAAGACAATGACACATATCAATATCTACACTACATCGCCATTAAGTATATGAAAAAGACCCAAACCCACTGGGCTAATAAGTACAAAATATTTGATTTTTAATAACAATATTATTATCTCACTTAAGTTTTGTAGTTATATATAGCAGCCACTTAGTAAATTATAGAAATGAAGATCTAAATTAAGATATTCTCTACATTTACTTACATAACTTCAAAACGTTTCACTTTCATGTCATCAATATAGCATCAATATTATGTACAATTAATGAAAAATAGATGCATCATGATATTAACTATAATAATATTTAATTTCTAATGATAATAATAATGTCATCAAACCACCTCAAGTTTCGTAAATTTGAATATCCAATACACAGCTGTACTCAGAAAATTGTTATACACTGCAGAATCAGTTTTTAATAACAAATTGAATTGAGCTCTAAATATGTCGACAATCCTGCAGGTCATGGCCTTCGTGTAATAGCCTATTGTTTATTGTAGTGTGTGTTTTGTTCTGAAATTCAATCAAGTCGGCCGTGATTCATTAAAATTAGTTCTCAAAACTGACAACAGATGGATTTTGGAAAATAGGAAAATTATGTAGGAAAATTGACATTTCACTGAAAACTACTACTTTTCCGCAAAACTTTGGGTTCCAAGCTTCAAAATGAGGGGTCATTTATTAAAATCCGTTCAGCCGTTTTCCCGTAATTTCCATTACCAGTTCAAATTATATATATAGATATTTGATCTATTTAATTTTATTTTTTACATTTTTAATTAGTTTAACTTCCATTTGCACAATTTTAATGTAGCCTGTGTTCTTCTCCTGGTTATGAAGGTTAAATGTGCAAACTTTGGCACATATCGGTCAAAGCGTGTAGATTTGTATAGAGAACATACACACATACATACATAGCCTACATACCCACATTCAATTTTATATATTAAGATATAAATTCCCCCCAAAAAATTAAATTAATTAGGATGTTACGAGGTTTTTCCAACAAATAGATTGAAAGTTAGCAAAGCATTTCCTTTTTCCAATATCAGAGTGAATGAAAGTAAGTATGAATAAACTTTATAATCTACGTAAAAACTACAGTATAAAATCCACAAAAATTAAAGTTTTTTCTGTTGCAACAGATATTTTTCTTATCAGGACTTCTTATTTTTTCTAGTCTTCGCTTCCACTGTCATTACTATCTTTGTTAGCGGTAGGCCATGTGTACAGTTCTGTGTAGAACCCTTTCACTTCATCCGGTATGTACTACAAAATCTTCTTAATGTCCTCCATTTTTTTAACATTGATTGGTAGTCGATCTGTTGTAAGGTAACGTGAAGAATTTACAATTAATGTTGGAAAAATGTTTAGCTAAGCCTCGTGTTAATAACATATATCAAAATATGATGAATTATTTATTCCGTCAATATGGTTTAAGCATTGAATTACATATGAAAGAAAAACATATGAAAGAAAATATTGATGTGTTACATCCTATTTAATCCTGATACTAACGTTTTCGCCCCTAATAGGGCATCTTCGGGTACAAGATATAAGTATCATCTAAAATCAATTACAATACGAGTTTTACATTTTGGCATTTTCAAAATGTAAAACTTGTATTGTAATTGATTTTAGATGATAGCCTACTTATATCTTGTACCAGAAGATGCCCCATTAGGGGCGAAAACGTTAGTATCAAGATTAAATAGGATGTAACACATCAATATTTTCTTTCATATGTTTTTCTTTCATATGTAATTTAATGCTTAAGCCATATTGACGGAATAAATAATTAATCATATTTTGATATATGTTATTAAGGTGAAGAAGGTAAACTTGCGAATTCTAAATGAGGCTGTAGAGCAAGTGAACAGCTCCAAATACTTACGGTGTACTATAAGCAGTAACATGAGCTTCTGCCAGGAAGTCAAAAGGAGGATAGCTATGGCAAAGGAAGCTTTTAATAGAAAAAAAGAAGCATCATCTGCGGACCTCTGGAAAAATAACTAAGGAAGAGACAAGTGAAGTGCTTTGTGTGGAGTGTAGAATTGTATGGGACAGAAACATGGACATTACGACGAAGTGAAGAGAAACAAATAGAAGCATTTGAAATGTGGATATGGAGAAGGATGGAACGTGTGAAATGGACAGACTGAGTAAGAAACAAAGCTGTGTTGGAAAGAGTGAGTGAAGAAAGAATGATGCTGAAACTGATCAGAAAAAGGAAAAGGAATTGGCTGGGTCACTGGTTGAGAAGAAACTGTCTACCGAAGGATGCACTGGAAGGAATGGTGAACGGGAGAAGAGTTCGGGGCAGAAGAAGATATCAGATGATAGAAGATATTAAGATATGTGAATCATATGCGGAGACAAAGAGGAAGGCAGAGAATAGGATTGACTGGAGAATGCTGGGTTTACAGTGAAAGACCTACCCTTGAGCAGAACAGTATGAATGAATGAATAAATAGTAGGTTATATTATAAAACAAGTTTGTAATACAATAACTATATAACATTATAAACGTGTTTCATAATTTCTTTTTTGTACGAAAACTTTATAAAATAATTAACAAAGAAATAACACCAGATTTGTAATGATGGGAAGTTAGATTTCATGGTCTATGAAGAAAGAGGTTGCTAAGACAACAATGGTATTATAGCATTGGCAAATCGTTTCATAATGTTAACTGTATGATACAAGTTATTCCCTCATAATAGAAGTCATGATGTTTTAGTTGTCATGGTAATATTTTTATGCTCGACCATGCCGAAATGTAGTAATTATACACCTGGTAGCAGCCCTTTAATGGACCTCATTAAAGTACACCTATTCATTAAAGTTCAAGTGTTCCACCAATCAGAAAATACCATTGTAGCAATATGAAAGCGTAAGTATCGATTATTCTCGGATATGCAATCGAAAGACAACTAGTTCAGTTACTATAATAATTAGCGTTAATTGTAAATAATATTCAAATAAATTCAATTTCTCATCTCGTTTTTCAATGTTTAATTCAATTTCAAGGTTATATCAAGATTAATGTTTATTTTACTCTCTAGTAGATTATATCAAGGTCAATGTCGACATTTGTTTCTCGGAAAAAATCAATACTTTCGCGTCTGCGCACATCTCACAATTTACGAGTATTGTACAAGGTCAGTTCCGCTCCTCAGTCAGATAAGAATAACATGAATACTTATGAATAATTTCAAGTTAGAAATATGGTCGAGCATAAAAAGTCGTATAAAACTTGACTATAATGGAAATTAAGACGTTCGTATGAAAATTATGAAACTCGCTTGCGCTCGTTTCACAAACATACTCGCGTCTTAATTACTACCATTATAGGCTCGTTGCATAATGTACTATTACGACACTAACGCAATAATGAGGTATTAAGCACGATTTCCACTACCGATAAAGACTGTTTATAATGCTGGAGTACAAAGAAATCTTTTCCATTTTTTTTATTGGTGTAGGCCGAATATAGATGTTACATACCAAAAGCGTTGCTTATGGATTAACTGTAGAAGGGTGATAAATGATTGATAAATATTAATTTTCCAACTGGAAATCAAAGCCAACTCCGTAATATTTGTAGCCAGAAACTACACCAGCGTGTCCGCAGAGAACACACGACTGTCGTCTGGTTTGACCGATAGCTATCTGCTACTTACAACTTTCGGGGTGAAAGGTGTCATTTGAAGTAAAGGAAAGAAGGCGTCAGAAGGGAATATGAGTGCTTCTCTTCACTTGAAGTAAAACAGTATCACTGGCTTCACAGCATCCAGAGAAACTGAGAGGCGGACTGTACTAACTGAACACTCTTGTACTGACCCGCCGGCACCTCAGGCTACTCGAATGTTGTTACAGTAAAATTGCACATAATGTTCAGGCGTGGCCAACCCAGTTGCGTCACTGTCTCTAAACCTATGCCGCACGGACCACCTTCTATGTATACAAATTTTTATATATCTTATTTAAGCCTTCTTCTTTTTAATAATTTAGTTTTTCGTTTAGTCATTATTTTGATTGGCCTTGTTCAGGTTATTTACTGAGAGTGAAATTGTGAATTCAAATATGATTATATAGAATAGAATTAAGTTACGGTTTTTTATATAGGCTATCAAAGTCGTGTATTTATTCACATAAGAGTTTAAAAAAACTGTGAAATTCCAATACACGACGTAAATACCACAAACTTTAAAAAAAGTTCCCAAAAACTACTCTGAGGAATGTTATGACAATTCCACAATAAAATTCCAGTGTATAGCGGTGATTCAGTATTATAAAGAGAATAAAAACTTCCTCATGAATCTAAAATACATATTATTATATTGAAGTAAAATATATTATTTTTAATGTCTAGGTCTAATTATATTTAGAAGTTCACGAGTTTTATTAATACGAAGCAATATATCTATCTATGCAATTCGTGAGAGTGGTTTGCTATTATACCCAAGCTTTTGTAAGCAATAGCAAAAATAAAATTGTAGCAGAAACAGCATTAGTAGTGTCGTAGCATTAGCAACAGCAGCAGCAGTAGTAGCAGCAACATGCAGCCACAGCAGTAGTAGTTGCAACAATATTGTCTTAGTAAGTGGTGGTGGTGGTAGTGGTTGATGTTGTTGTGATTGTGGTTGCTGTTGTTGTGCTGTTATTGCTGTTGTGATTGTGGTTATTGCTGTTGTTTTGATTGTTGTTGTTGCTGATGTGATTGTGGTTGTTGCTGTTGTGATTGTGGTTGTTGTGCTTGTTGCTGTTGTGACTGGTTGTTGTTATGATTGTGGTTGTTGTGCTTGTAGTTGTTGCTGTTGTTTTGATTGTGATTATTGCTGTTGTTGTGATTGTGGTTGTTGTTAATGTTGTGATTGTGGTTGTTGCTTTTGTTGTGATTTTGGTTGTTGCTGTTGTACTTGTGGTTGTTGATGTTATGATTGTGGTTGTTGATGTTGTGATTGTGGCCGTTGCTGTTGTAGTAACGGTAGAGTCTAAAACCAAAAATAGGTAAGGGGTCCAAAATTTTATAAATCCCCTCTTGCTCTTATTGGTAACGCAATGAGTTGTTACGAAACGTATAAAACTTAGTGAGAAATTATGTCATCTACTGACACCGAGTTTTTCGTTGTTCTTACATGAATGAGTTTTCTAGATTATGAATGAGAGTGTGGATTCGTGGAAATCAATTCAAGTCATAAACGAAGCGGGGACCATAGATTAGAACAGGTTGTGATATTGTCACTGTCGGAGTCGCCATGCTTGGTATCGAGCAGCACCTGCTTGGAGGCTTATCCCGCCATCCCCCTTCTCCACATGCGGCGTGGCCTGTACAAAGGCACTCGGCTTCGAGAGCAGCATCTGATGGAGTGTGACAGCGAAACAATGCACCATTATTGTTCGCCGCGTGAAAAAGACACCATAAATATGTAGGTCACCTTCCCTTTGATTCATCTTCCATTCTACCAACCCTATATACTGCGCACTCAGGGCAAAAGTGTAGCAATCGGTAATACAGAATCACCAATGTCCAAGTTTAACCATGAATATACTATTCGTCGGTAATCTCATGGTTGAATAATGTATCACAACTTGTAACTGAGTATGTGAACGTAATTTTCAGTCAACCATTTAAACCTAAGTTCAGATAACAACGTCATCCTAATTTAATACCCTTATCGGGCCAAATAGAAATAATCGGAACGAAATTCAAATACAAACTGCTGAGCCATTTATACCCGAACCCAGACTTTCTGAAGTCGAAATTGCGATAGAAAATCTGGAAAATTATAAGTCTCTAGGTATCGATCAAATTCCAGCAGAATTAATACAAGAGGGTGGAAGCGCATTATGTAACGAAATTTATAAGCTTGTACTTGCTATTTGGGAAAAGGAAATTGTACCAGAACAATGGAAGCAGTCCATAATCGTACCTATCTTTAAGAAGGGGGACAAGACTAACTGTAGTAACTTTCGAGGAATATCACTTTTGTTGACGTCGTACAAAATTTTGTCCAATCTTCTTTTGAGAAGATTAACTCCATATGTAAATGAAATTATTGGGGATCATCAGTGTGGTTTTAGGCGTAATAGATCAACTATTGAATACAGATTTTGTATTCGACAGATAATGGAGAAAAATGGGAGTATAAGGGTACATGCATCAGTTATTCATAGATTTCAAAAAGGCATATGACTCGGTTAAGAGAGAAGTTTTATGTGATATTCTTATTGAATTTGGTATTCCCAAGAAACTAGTTCGATTAATTAAAATGTGTCTCAGTGAAACGTACAGCAGAGTTCGTATAGGTCAGTTTCTGTCAGATGCGTTTCCAATTCACTGTGGGATAAAGCAAGGAGATGCACTATCACCTTTACTTTTTAACTTTGCTCTAGAGTATGCCATTAGGAAAGTCCAGGATAACAGAGAGGGTTTGAAATTGAACGGGTTACATCAGCTTATCTATGCGGATGACGTGAATATGTTAGGAGAAAATCCACAAACGATTAGGGAAAACACGGGAATTTTACTGGAAGCAAATATAGAGATAGGTTTGGAAGTAAATCCCGAAAAGACAAAGTATAGGCCTATAATTATGTCTCGTGACGAAAATATTGTACGAAATGGAAATATAAAAATTGGAAATTTATCTTTTGAAGAGGTGGAGAAGTTCAAATACCTGGGAGCAACAGTAACAAATATAAATGATATTCGGGAGGAAATTAAACACAGAATAAATATGGGAAATGCCTGTTATTATTCGGTTGAGAAGCTTTTATCATGCAGCCAACTGTCAAAAAATCTGAAAGTTAGAAGTTATAAAACAGTTATATTACCGGTTCTTCTTTATGGTTGTGAAACTTTGACTCTCACTTTGAGAGAGGAACAGAGATTAAGAGTGTTTGAGAATAAAGTTCTTAGGAAAATATTTGAGGCTACGAGGGATGAAGTTACAGGAAAATGGAGAAAGTTACACAACACAGAACTGCACGCATTGTATTCTTCACCTGACATAATTAGGAACATTAAATACAGTCGTTTGAGATGGACAGGGCATGTAGCATGTATGGGCGAATCCAGAAATGCATATAGAATGTTAGTTGGGAGGCCGGAGGGAAAAAGACCTTTGGGGAGGGCGAGACGTAGATGGGAGGATAATATTAAAATGGATTTGAGGGAGGTGGGATATGATGATAGAGACTGGATTAATCTTGCTCAGGATAGGGACCTATGGCGGGCTTATGTGAGGGCGGCAGTGAACCTGCGGGTTCCTTAAAAGCCATTTGTAAGTAAGTAAGAATAAATGTTTCATGATGATATGAATGGGATATTAATAAATGCTATCATCGTCGTCCTGGAAAATAGCTGTTTTCACAAAAAAACCTATTTGGACTATGGTTGTTTCATGAAAACCACTTAAAATTTCCACACCTGTAACATAGAACCATGGTGTTTTTTTCTACTTACAAATAGGTCTAATTCGATAGATGGCCGCTACAATACGCCCACCTCGTGCTTAATATCTCAAATTTGCATTTTTTTGGGCTATGGTTCCTTTAAAAAAAAAACCTTCAATTGCACACAGGAAACCACCAGCGTAGCTCTTGCTCGGGTGTGGGTTCGGTACCCGCTTGAGCTGATTACCTGGTTGGATTTTTTCCGAGGTTTTCTCTAACCGTAAGGCGAATGTCAGGTAATCTACGGCGAATCCTCGGCCTCATCTCGCCAAATACTATCTCACTATCACCAATTCTATACCAAAGTATTTGATACAGCGTCGTTAAATAAACAACTAAAAATATTGCTTATACGATATGCAACACATCACTTCAACACTTCTACATGTTTTTATTTGTAGGGTGTTTTCATTTCTGTTTTAATGCTACGAGTCATGTTAGTAGGCTACAATAGACTAGTTACCTACTACATTAATTAGTTGTCTGGTGTAATTTCTTTGTTCCGTAATTTGCCATAAATCAATAAATTTTTATCCATTCTAACAAATGTCAATTTCAGATCGAATCCCAAATGAGTTTCCAAGTTATGGACCTACTCTCTCTTTTTTGTGTGGTTTGTTTCATTGTGAAAATATTACCTAGAGTGGATATTACAATTCCGACATCATGATGATGTTGATGATGATGATGATGATTATTATTATTATTATTATTATTATTATTATTATTATTATTATTATTATTATTATTATTATATAACTTATCAAATAACTCTGGAGTAGCACAAAATTTCCATTTAACAAAAACAAATTAAAAACAAAAAACAGTACACCTTATCCACAAATCTGAACATAAATGACAGGGATTGAACTCTTGTCTCGTGGGCTTGTAATTGGACTCCTTTCAAGCTTCAGCTTAGACACGAATAAGCTTTCCTTGTCACATATGGACAACAAAGTTGAAGTATCAGTTTTTCGTCTTGAGCCTCGAGCACCGAGACATCTGAATACGACATCACATCCACGTCCGAGTGTGGACCTCGTGGAATGCAAGTTATCGCATGTCGCCATGTTTTTTTTTTTTTAGACATTCGAGAAAGTTTTCCACTTATCTGCCTTCTTTTAATGAAACAGCGCCATCTCTATTTTATAGTGATATAATAAAATCGACAAGTATAATAAATTATTCGAATAAATGCCGATGTTTCTTAGTTTATTGTCGTAATCAAGTAGAATTTTTTTTTTTTCTTAAAAATATGTCTTGTGTTATGGTTGCTTTGTAACTTGAATGCGGTGGATTACAACAGCCGCTTTAGGAGATTGGAAGAAGCTGTCATCGTTTTCCTCAGCTGAAAGCTAATACTGTGTGAAATGACAACGCATTGAACGAGAAACTTTCTAAGTTTGAATTAATTCTAAGTTAATAAGCTAACTTATATTCAACTGGTATGTCGCTAATTCCCTTCGTACCTCTTTATTTGAAAACTTGAAGTGCGCTTTATTTTTAATGTTCTGGAATCTGTCTTAATAGGGCTAATTTATAGGAAGCAAGAAAACTGCGATAATGTTAATGATAATGATAATATCGATATCAAGAAATAAATACAACGTAGTAGGTCTACGTCAAATATTGCACTTAATCATAACAAAATTAAAGTTAAGCTCAATTACGTACCGTAATTAGTACCTAACTCCCTATAAATACTGGCCTAACCTTCGTATAACATGCACAAAAAGTCAATAACCACACACAACTATCACAATATATGGAACAGACATAGGCACTATAGTTCTCTTCGAAGGATAATGATTATGATGGTGATGATGATGGTGATGAACATAATTAAAGATGAAATACTTTTGTAAAGCAGGTAGTAACAACATAAAGGATTTTGTTATCTACAACACTGTCTTCTAGTATGAAGGCCTGCGAAGCATGGAAGTTCTACCTTCTTTCCTCCTGTGTTCCTCATTGTTCCGTAAACAGTGACCTTCGTCTTAATAACAACAGATGTCATATCAAAATCAGTGTACACGGGTTTCCAGATTTCGAATATGGACGAAAATCATTCTTTATTCTTAAAAAGCAGATATTATTTTCTTCGATATTTTGTATGTAGGGGAGAGTCGGGTAGTATCGGACATCGGGTAATATCGGACAGTGAGTTTCTTTCATCTGCCACACGATGATAGTGCCTGATTGACATGGTTACGTTTCTGTGATGTCGCATAGAGAAACGTAACCATGTCATTCAGGTACTACCATGTAGTGGTAGATGAAAGAAACGCACTGTCCGATATTACCCGATGTCCGATACTACCCAACTTTCCCCTACAGTATGTATAAGCCAAATTATGACTTAAGTTGTAAGTGATGATGGTAGTGGTGGTATTGATGTTATTTACTTCATTTGTGCTAACGTCTCGTCGTAAAGGATAACCAATGAAAGCTTACTGGCATGTTAGTTTATTTATTTATTTATTTATTTATTTATTTATTGCTTATTTATTAGTTTTTTTATGTAAGTACTTATTTCTATAAGTGTTTATCGGCTAAGGATTTAAGAAATAAAAGTGATAGATGAATTAGAGGAGTGGAAGAGGAAGTTCAATTGCAAGTAGATAAGGCGAGTGAGTTAATGAAAATAGGTTAAGAGTACTGTATGGTGGAGGAGGCTAGCAAGGACGGCGAAGTATAATATGTAGATAATTAGTGAGATCGGAATGAAGGTACGAATGAAACAGACAAAAATCGAGCATATTAATAGTGGTGTAATATGTTTTAGTAACAAGATTATTAGAAACAGTGGTCTTCGTTATAGTCTAAGTGATCTGAAAATCAAAAACAGAGTGATAAAGTGTCAATTGTGAATGAACTAGAGAAGTGTAATAGGAATTATGTAAAGCTGGAAATTTAAATGGGGTTGAATCAAGTATAAGAGCGTATGTAAAATGTATATCTGTAATATATGGTTGTAAATGTTGACATCAAATATATCATATATATCATGTAAGTGTTTATTTAATTATTTATTTACTACATATTTATATATATTTATATATATATATATATTTATTTATTTATCTATTTTATTTCTTTTTATTACGTTTCTTTTTTTCGTTTGATGTCGTTTTATTTCATTTCACGTTATTTTATTAGTTTTAGTTTTATTTCATCACATTTCTTTCATTTTGTTCATTTTTTTCATTTATTTAATTTAGTCGTTTCATTCCTTCATTCATTCATTCATTCATTCATTCATTCATTCATTCATTCATTCATTCATTCATTCATTCACCCATCCATTCATTCACCCATCCATTCATTGCATTCATTCATTTATTACAGTGAATGTAATCTTTCATTCATTTCATTAATTACATTAATTATTTTTTACTTATCTATTTACTTACCTATTTATTTATTTTATTTCGTTTCATTTCATTTTTTTTGTTTGATATCGTTTTATTTCATTTCATTTCCTTTTATTTTATTTTATTTAATTTTATTTCATCACAATTCTTTCATTTTGTTCATATACTCATTTCATTAATTCAGTCGTTTCATTTGATTCATTCCATTCATTCAGTCCATTCATTACATTCATTCATTTATTACATTCAATGCAATCTTTTATTCATTTCATTCATTACATTAATTCATTCATTTTTACTTAGCCTATCTATTAACTATGTATTTATTTATTTACTTACTTACTTGGTTACTTACTTAGATATTTCGTTGATTGATTACTTATTTATTCTGGCTGAATTAAGGCCATTAGGCCTTTTCTTCCGTAAAAAGACGGAATTCGAGTTAAGATGTTTAACAGGAATTAAGATTCTTAGTTAACATTCGAACCACAATATACGGCTTATTTAAATTCTCTATTCGTCTCAGTGACTTTGCTTCAACTTGATATCTTCTGGAAGGTATGCGCAGATGATCGGATTACATTATCTGCATCTGTGCTCTCTACTTAAACCTCTTAGCAGTTAAAACATTTCAACACCCTTGTCATTTCAGATTTCCATTACAATACTAGTGTTCCAGAGCGTGAACCTCGATTTTTAGATATCGGACTTTTCGAAGCCGGGGTAAAGGAAACACCAGGGGTATCCTAAGAAAACTTGTGCACTATTGCTTTCGCTTCTCTGCAATATCGCGGTTCCCACGCCTTAATATACCGCGATTATTCATCTACGAAGCAATTCATCACTCCCATTGCCTTCCACATCTCGCGCTATAACAGTGATGTCAAAGCAAGCGCATTTTTCTGACCTTGACGTCGTGCGCGGGCATCAAGTGCTAGGTATGGAAAGAGGAAGGATTATGTAGCTATATGAATAAGCAGCCTGTTGAATTAAGAAAACAGTGGTTTGCAAACTTCAAACGGAACGTGAAATTTTATGTCATTATTTTTTTTTTGTGTTTGATATTATATAATTGTATTGTCTGTAAAACAAAAGTACTAACACTAATTTCTTGATATTGCAGTTGTGTTTTAAATGTTAATAACATAATAAAAAGTTAGAAAGGAATATTCAAATAAATTCCGTAGTAGTACAACTATGCTGTACTAAGTGGATGAAACAATCATTTATAAAGAAAATTATATCCCAAAGAAAGAGACTGAGTATGACATAAGTTGGAATTAATATTGGTGGTATCTTTAGCCTTATAAATGTAATCAATAAACTAATCAAAAGAATGTTATAGTACAAAGAAAAGTTACCTAGGTATAAGTATGTTTTAGCCTAACTGTAACTAATATTACAGAACAAAACTCTTATCGCATTATGCTTTTAAGTTGATATTGGTGCGCAATTTCCTTGGTTGAAGATTTGGCATAAGTTAATTAACCACGGATTTTTGGAAATTTATGCTATTCATTTGACTATGGTAGTCTCCTATTGTAGAGCCAGCTTTGTATATTAGTTCTGCACCGGCAAGAAAACCACTTGCGTCCGTGGCATGTAGTATGATCAGTCTGTTCCCCGAATTCATATTGTCCTGAACTCTCATTACGTCATCACTTTGCTAACATCTTCGGTGAGTTAGATTGCTATCGAACCAAGTCTCGTCTGCGTACACAATTTCACGTCCTTCTTCTCGATACTTCTTCATTTTACGCAGATAGTTAGCTTATATCCGGTCTTTCTACCAAGATGTTTCATTTTGACTGGCATTTTCTCCATCTAAACCCCATGCTTTTTACAACTTTGTTCAGTGACTTTCTGCCCCAAGGAAAATTGATTTTTTCTTTAATTACCGTCAAAAGTTTAGGTATTGTCGGCAATCTCTTTTCTTGAATATAGACGTTTTGTATTGTATTTCTTATAACACACTTGTCGAAGTCGTCTACATGCAGTATATTACGAGACATTATTCGTCTCTTCTTTCCTGGGCGATTTCAGAAATCTATCCTCAAATGTTTTTGAATTCTTTCCTCATCGCACTTCTCTATGATGTTAGCTATTATTTCTCTTGCCTTACTATGAATAGTTGTGTTTGCCTTTCTATTGGCCATATTGCTAATATTACTGTTCTATCACCTGGCACTATTACACTTATACTAAGTATAGCTATACACACCCTATACTATTTTATCACTAAACTACACTATACTATACTGTACTGTACTGTACTGTACTGTACTGTACTGTACTGTACTATACTATACTATACTATACTATACTATACTATACTATACTATACTATACTATACTATACTATACTATACTATACTATACTATACTATACTAACACTACACTAAAGACACGTACTACACTGAATTACACAGATGTAATTACCGTATAAGGAAGTTCTGAATTGAACAATGTAAAGAATACTGTAAACTCAAGTTGACTGCACTCTCAAAATATATATTCAGAACTGGAAGTTGTCTCTCAATGTCATAGCAAGGCCACCCCCATATCGAACCTTTAGTACCTACTAGAGATGAACGAAACTAACTGCCGCTCTCGCTCGCCGTGTTCGTTGCATTTGTCTTTAGAGTCTCGGCTCGTCATTCTCGCTGCGCTTCGAGTCTCGCTCGTCATTCTCGAAATAGCATTTGGTCGGCATTTGAGACAAAAAGAGAAAACAGAACAGTATCTTAGTTATCAAAATGTTCTGGTTCTATTATATGATATTACCTATGGTTATATAAATAGAAAAAAAAAACAATTCTCAAGTAAATTTGCATTTCTAAGAAACATAAAACATGACATTAATATCTTTTTACTTGAGTTTGCACACTTGATCTTAAACATATGGAAAGAAAATTCCTAGCTTTTAATAAGGGCCTAGTAATTAAATAAAGACTGGAGAACGGATTATTATACACTCAAAGGTAGAGATGTTTCAAATAGGCTACTTGATCGTTTATACAGAGTGATTCACGAGGAAAGGTAAAAAATTTAGGAAACGACATCTTAGGCCATTTTGAGTGAAAAAGTTCATATGAACATATGTCCGTTTTCGAACGATGGCGGAGCCAGATGCATTTTTTTGGTAAAACGTCTCGCCCCAATGTGAATCAGACGTTACCATATGCTGCTGACGTGAGACAAGATCACCGATGAATGACGTAACATTGGAATCTGCATTGTGAGCGATGTAGATAAGAGAAGAAAAACAAACAGGGTGGTGGGGCATTACAAATGTCACAACAAATACGCTATCACTTATCGGTTCACGGCAGTTCAGTCAGCTACCTACAGTACAGTAGTTATACAGGTATAGTTATCGGAAGTGTTAAGTTGTTTTTCAAGATGCCTTATAAATTTTCGACTGCAGAATACGCCGATATTGTGTATGTTTATGGTTTGTACGATGGAAGTTCCTTGCATGCCGTCGCTGAATATGAACGACGCTTTCCGAACAGAAGGGTACTATATCGAAGAGTATTTACTGTCTATGGGGTTGGGTGAAAGACTTGGTATAGGAAAGGATTGGGGAAACGAGAGAAGCGCTAATCGACCGTATTTTGGATGCGGCATAAGGACAGCCACGTGCAACTCTCCCGAGCGACCAGCGCGATTCACGTCCGAGCGCAACAGTGCATTGAAGCAGGAGGAGGTGCCTTTGAAAACGCGCGAAAACATCGACCCCCGACTTCTAGAATATTAGGTATGTATGCATACGTGATTATAAACTTTAAATTTGTCCTTTGTCTGTCTCTAAATGCGAGTTAGTACAGTGGAATCTCAGCAGTTTTTGTGAAATCAAAGAGCCATATCTCCGTAACCGTTCGAAAACGGACCTATATTCATATGAAATTTTTCACTCAGAATGACTTCAGAATTCACATCCTAAATTTGTTACCTTTCCTCGTGAATCGGTAAGTTTCATATATATATATATATATATATATATATATATATATATATATATATATATATATAATAGTTGCCAAAGTAGATAAACTTCATTCGGGTATAAACAACTGCTGACTTCAGGACTTCGGGAGATGATCAATATCGAGTTTCGGAAGACTCACAACCAGTCTTTACGTCAAGGACACGACGTAATACAACATTGTTGTGCGGGTTTTCGGCTTTGCGAGCGCTGTTAGTCTCGTTTTCTCGATCGTTGTTCATCTCTAGTATCTACCCTTTCCCCGCGGTTGCGGTAGAACCCGCACACACGGACAAAGTTACCAGTCCTGCACACTACTACTACTACTACTACTACTACTACTACTACCATTACTACCACTACTACCACTACCACTGCCACTGCTACCGCTACCACTACTACTACTACTACTACTACTACTACTACTACTACTACCACTACCACCGCCACCGCCACCGCTACCACTACTACTACTACTACTACCATTACTACCATTACTACCACTGCCACTGCCACCGCCACCGCTAGCACTACTACCACCACTACTACTTCTACTACTACTACTACTACCATTACTACCACTACCACTACCACTGCCACTGCTAGCACTACTACTACTACTACTTCCATTACTACCACTGCCACTGCTACCACTACTACTACTACCATTACTACCACTACCACTGCCACCGCCACCGCTACTACTACTACTACTACTACTACTACTACCACTTCCACTGCCACTGCCACCGTCACCGCTACCACTACTACTACTACTACCATTACTACCACCACTACCACTGCCACTGCTACCGCTACCACTACTACTACTACTACTACTACTACTACTACTACTACTACTACTATTACTACTACTACCACTACCACTGCCACCGCCACCGCCACCGCTACCACTACTACTACTACTACTACTACTACTATGTATTTTAGTTTAATTCTGCTACCCAGTTTATTTCAGTGTTTAATTAATAGTTCATAGTATTTTGTTGTTTAATTCGTAAATAACTCTTGTATACATGTAACTCTCATCTAAATCAAATTGTTGAATTCTTTGTAAGTTCATGCATATGTATATACACTTTTTGCTGGTTGTGTGGAAGAGAAGGCCTTACGGCCTTAACTCTGCCAGCTACAATAAATCATTATTATTATTATTATTATTATTATTATTATTACTACTTCTACTACTACTACCATTACTACCATTACTACCACTGCCACTGCCACCGCCACCGCTAGCACTACTACCACCACTACTACTTCTACTACTACTACTACCATTACTACCACTACCACTGCCACTGCTAGCACTACTACTACTACTACTACTACCATTACTGCCACTGCCACTGCTACCACTACTACTACTACCATTACTACCACTGCCACCGCCACCGCTACTACTACTACTACTACTACTACTACCACTTCCACTGCCACTGCCACCGTCACCGCTACCACTACTACTACTACTACCATTACTACCACTGCCACTGCCACCGCTACTACTACTACTACTACTACTACTACTACTACTGCCACTGCCACGGCCACCGCTACTACTACTGCTACTACTACCACTACTACTACTACTACTACTACTACTACCATTACTACCACTACCATTGCCACTGCCACCGCTACCACTACTACTACTACTACTACTACTACCATTACTACCACCACTACCACTACCACTGTCACTGCCACTGCCACCGCTACCACTACTACTCCTACTACTACTACCATTACTACCACTACCACTACCATTGCCACTGCCACTGCTACCACTACTACTACTAACATTACTACCACTACCACTGCCACCGCTACCACTACTACTCCTACTACTACTACTACTGCCACTGCCACTGCCACTGCCGCCGCTACCACTACTACTACTACTACTACTACTAGGGTTAACAAAATAAGACATTTATTTGCAACAAAGGCAAACTATTGCAAAATTTTTCAAAGTATAGTCATTTGTTCAGTATTTTCTCCTTCCTTGCTATTCCTTTTCGTTGTAACGTATGTCGCAGCATGGCGGTGTTTTAACAACCAAGATTTAACATACTTGTCAGGGTTGAAACTGATCAAATGAGGCCCAAAAATTCTAATAAGAAGCACGTTCTACTTGCAGGGATGATCTCAGTGAGGAACAATGAAATTGAGTTGGGAGAAGCCTCACAATAGCCTATATTGGCGGCATGAAATTCGAAAATTTCTCTGTTCCATGTTGACAAAATACAGAGTGATTTATATAGAACTGACACATTTCTTTCTTTAATTATTCCGTTAGAAATTCATTCAGTGACCCAATTTTAGCACCAAATTAAGCTGAATGTTCTGGAGTTTCGATTCCTTGTCACTAGATGCGCAGATGTTTATGTTTTATTCCTATTGTTGGCAGCACTAGATGCGCAGAAGTTTATGTTTTATTCCTATTGTTGGCAGCTGTTTTCGACACTTTTTATGTCAACGTGAAAATGCAGTACACATTAAATCAACGACTCTTTATGTGAATTCACAGAACTCACGCCATTGGGCCATCGAAAATCCACATGTCATCCATGAAGCATCTATGCACCCGGTTAAAATCGGAGTTTGGTGCGCAATATCCGCACAGAGAATAGTGGGGCCAATTTTTTTTAACCAGACTGTGAACACTGCAGAGTACCGACTGATTTTCATGGAGTTTGTTGAGCAACTGGACGATGTAGAGCTGAGTCAAGGATATATTCAGCAAGATGGCGCTACATGCATACATCAAATGAATCCATGGAACTAATAGCAAGTTTCTATGACGACCGAATAATTTCCAGGAACCTGTGGCCACCGAGATCTCCGGATTTGACAACGCCGGACCTCTTTCTATGGGGTTACTTAAAAGACAGGGTTTACGCCACACGTCCCCAGACATTGGACGATCTGAAGCACAACATCACACAGGAGATTCAAGCTATCGACAACAGAGTCCTCCAACGAGTGGCCAGTAACATGGAACGACGTGTTGAGTTGTGCCTTATGCAGGATGGAGGACATTTTCAACATTTGCTATAGAGGTAAATAATATCCCAAAATTCCTCTACATTTTAGGTATAATAAGTTGTCGCTAGCACAATTCGTTTTGAAATAATTAATGAAAGAAATGTGTCAGTTCTATATAAATCACTCTGTATAACAAAAAGCTGCTGGCATGGTGCTCCGAGAGAAAAAAGAATTTATTATTATTATTATTATTATTATTATTACTACTACTACTACTACTACTACTACTACTACTACTACTACTACTACTACTACTACTACTACTACTACTACGTATCAAAATTGAATTTAAAATTGATATTCTAATGCATCTATCAAATAATTAAGTTTGTTATACAGGGTGTTTCCGAGGTGGTGTTAAAAAACTTTCAGGGATGATGACGAAGGGCACATGTATCAATTTGAGATAAGGAACCCTGGTCCGGAAATGACCGAGTCGAAAGTTACAAGCAAAAATAGTTGTGTGGAAATGAAATAATTTTATTCCTCTGTACACCTTATTTATGTGTATTTATCTGTACATCTTACACATACTGTATTCATCTGACGTTGTTTACGTTGTCTGCTTACAGTATTCCATTCAGTGCGCTGTCTGAGAGATGGGGAACAAGAAACTACACTAAAACAATGCAGATAGCGTAATGTGTAACGAACATGGTCGGTCCTGATATGCACGTCTGTAGACAGCAGTGTATGTGTACAAGTTGCAGTGTCCAGTCGATCAGTCCTAGTGAAATGGAGGAGTACACGACTGTTCCAAAGGTTAAGGGAAGGAGGGCACGTGGTGCCAAACTACAATTCCATTTCCACTCAACTATTTTTCTTATAACTTTCGACTCAGTCATTTCCGGGCCAGGGTTCCTTATCTCAAATTCATACATGTGCCCTTCGTCATCATCCCTGGGAGTTTATAACACCACCTCGGAAACACCCTGTATAATTTTATAAAGAATTACAATATTGAAATATCTCCTTAGTTTTACTTTAGTTTTATTTTTTAATGGCTGCCAAGCAACAATTAGAGGGAAAACAGTAGAAACACATCAGTAGCAACAGTGAAGGAAGCTGCTTGAAATATTTCTTTTTAAGACTCAAATTAACAGGATATAAAAACATAAAAAGACATTTGAATGTCAACTCATACATTAGTCCATGTTTACGACGCTAGAAAGCGCGCTTTGATAAAGATAAAGCTGAATTCGAAAATGGCTTCTTCAAAGTAATTCTACAAAAGTGGTCAAACATTTTAAGACCAGAATAGTTTTAATTCAATTTAAGGTTATAAATTGTATTAAAAGACTGCTATTCGCTGTTAGCAGAACACCTGCTACATTGTGATGGTATCCTAGTAACAGAATTTTTGGAATGTTTCCAGCCAAGAAGGCTAGGTATTACCGCATTTTGTTTTTATTAACAAAGAGTAGGTGGAAAATTATTTTGTGGGATTCCTTTCATCTGCTTCTTGGTGAGAACTCTGTAGTTAACCGCCCTGAGGTACACAAGTTTCTCTTTCGGTGTAATGAGCCGATAATCCATCTTACTGACGGAAACAACCAACGGCTCGGAGGCTCTTGAGCTACAAGGCTAAGGAGATGGATGGATAACTTCAGGCAGCATAACTTCTTGAAATTTTTAAAGCAGATCTCACATTATTCAAATAAACTTATAAGAATCCCGTGAATCTAGATAATGAAGGCTGTAATTCTTCCTAGTTGTCCTGATTAATGACAAGCTCAAAAAGCACAAGTATCAACTTATATTGAACGAACATGTTTAACCCTACAACATACACGTAGGGCAGGCATGTCAATTGATGCCCACAGGAGCAAGCGCGCGCTTTAGAGCCCAGGAGAGCCTGAGCGCTTTACAGCGGAAAGGAAAGAGACAGAAGAAAGGGATGGTATATGCCGCTTGGTCGAGCTATATTCAGGGATGGCCAGCACTGATTCAATAGATAAAGGAAAAAGAACTTATTAAAACTGTATCCATGTTAATTTTTAGATTTGCCTGAGAAGTATAAGTGCATTTTAAGAATGTAAGTTTTAATTTTAATGTTCATTTTTCACAAGTTTGATTTTTTTATTCAAAAGAAATATTTTCTCAACTTTTCGTATAGAAAAGTGAAATTTTCAGGTATAGGCCTATTTATTTAGTAGCCTTACAGACTGTTTTCGTAAATCTAATATACCGTATATACGTATTACTGAAGATAGTGTATTGAAAATTTTGAAAATATTCACATGGAAATTGTTTGTAAGGAAATGAATTAACAAAGCAACTACTGTTACATCATAAGCAATAGATACGTGCCCATGTGTTGTATAAATGTCAGCTCTATAGCTTCAGCAGATTTCGAGAAAATAATTTAATATTCCGATGATAGCAAGTTGCTCACAAATATCACCTTAAAAGCATAATGCGATAAGAGTTTTCTTATGTAATATTAGTTACACTTAAAACGGATACAGAACCTAGGTAACTTTGCTTTGTACTGTAATATTGTTTTGATTAGTTTATTGATTACTTTTGTAAGGCTAAAGATACCATCAATATAAATTCCAACTTATCATGTCATACTCAATCTCTTTCTTTGGAATATTATTTTCTCTATGAATGATGTGTTTCATCCACTTAATACACTATAATATTATATTATTATGGAATTTAAGTGAATATTCCTTCTTAACTCTCTATTATGTTATTAAGATTTAAAACACAAGTTCAATATTAAGAAATCAGTGTTAGTACTTTTGTTTTACAGACAATATAGATAATATTAAACAGAAAGAAGCCATATAAAAATAACGACATAAAATTTCACGTTCCGTTTGAAGTTTGTGCACCACTGTTTTCTTAATCCAACAGGTTGCTTATTCATATACACAACCCTTCCTCTTTCCATACTTAGCGCTTGCTGCCCGCGCACGACGTCAAGGTCAGAAAAATGCGCTTGCTTTGACATCACTGACGTAGGGTCATATCAATCCGAGCAGTATTTATTTCTGCAATAAATCACACGTGATAACGTTTTGTTGTTTTACTGCCATGTAAATTCATGAAATTTTGCATTGCAAAGATGCAATATGAAAAATGATAAAATCGCTATTACCTTGTTCGATATTAATGTACTGGTAAATTTAACCCCACGTACAGTAAAACCTGTATTAAACGATCACTGCTGGTTCCATGAAAGACTGGTCTTTCAGAGGGGTGGTCTCTCAATAGGGGAAGTTATTTTACACAAATAATGGGTTAAAACGTTTCTACGTTAATCAAATAAAAACGTGGAAGATATTGCTAATAATAAAGCTTGAAATCGGAACTTTATTTCTTATTTTACGTTATTTTTCCAATTTTCGCCTGTGAGAGAGCTGAAAGCTCTCATCAGCAATATTTCTGGAAGCCCAATGTTTCATCTTCAGCCAGAGAGGAAAAAGTAAAGGCATGATTTCTGCCCACGGGATAAAGATGGAAAGTCAAACACGTTATACTGGGTGTTCATTTCAAAGTGTGTCATGACATCACTGTTGTGAGTCAGCGATTTGAAGCGAGTTTCAGCTTTTATGTCAGAGAAGTTGCCTATTATTCAATGCGTTCAATCTGAACTTGAGAACGTGTACGGTATGACTTGAACGTCGTAGCAACAGATGGCGGTCTGTAAAGTCTGTGTGCTACCATAATCTCTTTCGAACTGTGTTTTGCGCGGGCAAGTCGTACACAGGGTATTTGTTATCATCGATTGCGTACGGCAACATTCCACAACACAAATCAAATGCTCCGTGCCATGTTGACCGTCGAAGTTAATTTCAACAAATACGTAAGTAATCGTCTTAACCCTCTCCCCATATCCCGACAGTAAGAAAAAAAAATCACTTCAGTACGTGTTTCCAAATAGTTCACATTCTTGCCACTACTGGCGTTACCGTACGTATCGGTAAGTAATCTTCAGAATGAACGCCGTACTTGCTAGGCAACTTCTCTCGCATTTAGGTAATACGCCTCTGCGGAAGTGTAGGAAGATTGAATTCTCTAGGCTCATCGGATAGCCACATGACGACATACAGCGAGCCATGACACATTTTGAACTGAACACCCAGTATATGATAAGCAAGAAGTACATTTTTTCAAAGCATAGTGTTTACTTGTGTGTTGACTGTGGACATAATTGACACAACACACTGTGCATTTTCTAATGAAAATGATATCTGACAGTGATGAATATTAATTACATAAAAGATAAATTTGAGTTGTTTCAGATAAGACTGACGTCCTATATATAGGACACCGGACGTTTCATACAAATATGTTAATAACAATGACTATGACAGACTAAATATAAGAAAAAAAATTGGAGGCAATTTATAACACATAAGGATTATGGTATCATGATTGCCGACTATGAAAATCTTACACAGCAATGTTAAAAAAATAAAACGTTCCGTCCTATATATAGGACGTCAGTCTTATCTGGGTTAATAATATTTGTTCACAAATTGAATTATGATGTTTAAAATTGAAATCAGTAGTTATAAAGTCTACATTTAGGAAAATTAAATTTATGCCCTTAAATAATTTTTTTTTGTTCAGTTCAGTTTGCAAAAGATTGAATTTAAATAATAATGGTAATAAATGCATTTATTTAACCATTAATTTGTATTTTTTTTATTTTAAAGCATGGGGTCAAGGTGAATGTGATCTTGTGCTAGCAATAAGAAAACGTTTTGATTCAAGTGAAAGTGTATTAACAATGAAGTTTGTCTCCGCCTTAAGGCTATATTGGTAGCATGTTTGCTTCTCATTCAGTGGTCTGTGGTTCGGTTCCCTGTGTGGGTAATGGAGTAGATTTATCTTCCGTCCATGGAACAAACAAACCAACCAACCAACCAACCAACCAACCAAGCAGGCAGGCAGAGACACAAACCAACAAAGAAACCAACAAAAGAAGGAAGGAAAGAAGTTAGGATGGGAGAAAAAAGGAAGTAAGTAGCATGGAGAAAGAAGAATGGAGAAAAGTGAAGGAGAGAGGAGCGAAGGGCGAAGCAAGGAGAGAGAAAAGGAAGAGGAGGGAGCGAGGAAGGAGGACGAAAGAGCGAGAAAGGAGGAGGGATGAAGGATGAAGAAAGGAAGGCTGAGGAGAGAAGAGGAAGGGCGACTTTTCCTTGTTCGTTTCTCCTTCCCCTTGTTCCCATTACATTTGTTCTCCTTGCCCTTCCCTTGTCATCCTTGCCTTTCCCTTGTTCTCCTTTTCTTCCCCTTATTCTCATTGCCTTCTTCTCGTTTTCTTTGTCTTCCCCTTGTTATCCTTGCCTTCCCCTTGTTTTCCTCGTCTTCTGCTTTGTTCTTTATCTTCCCCTTGTTCTCCTGTCTTCCCCCTTGTTCTCCTTGCCTTTCCCTTGTTCTCCTTGCCTTTCCCTTGTTCTCCTTGCCTTTCCCTTGTTCTCATTGTCTTTCCCTTCTCCGTTTTTCATCTTGTTCTCTTTGCATTCCCCCTTGTTCTCTTGACATTATCCTTGTGCGATCGCACACGCAAGTAGATAACATAAAAATACGTATCTTAATGAAGCGTCTATATCTTTCGATTTTTTTCTGTGTGTTGAATGATCAAAAGGTATTGTGTGTAATATATTCAGAGAAGAACTCTAAATTCAGGCACTTCAGCTTGAATTATGTATGATATGTGGAGGCGGTTATCTCATTGCATAAATCCTTACAAATGACCTAAATTGGACGATTCTGTATTTGTGGTGAAAGCACTTAATGCAGTAGGCTACTCCGAGGAACCTAGTTCGTTATCGATATGCAGTGCTCTTCGTAGGCTGCTTGTTCCAGTGGAATTTCATGGAGCATCTACTCTTTCTGTTGCAGTGTTGACAGATCACTATTTTGTTGTCAGTTGTGTAATTACTCGTCAGTCGCAAACCACAATTTTTCCTTTGAAGTACCGGTACCAATGAGGACTCAAATGTCAGGTCGTCACTTAATTTTTCACTTGTGCTGCTCATATGAAAAAAAAAATTCAAATTAACTGACATTTTAGATTGGGAACGAAGGTGGTTTGCCGAAGGACACAGGCGTGTTGCAGATTGTAGACAGAACACAAAAGAGAAACATTCCTTATTTGTTCCAGAAATTATTTTTATGAAATTCATTGCAAAACCGTATAATGCAAAGTTAATAATTAACAATTATTGTTGGCATACTTATGGGAAATGCCTGTTATTATTCCGTTGAGAAGCTTTTATCATCTAGTCTGCTGTCGAAAAATCTGAAAGTTAGAATTTATAAAACAGTTATATTACCGGTTGTTCTTTATGGTTGTGAAACTTGGACTCTCACTTTGAGAGAGGAACATAGGTTAAGGGTGTTTGAGAATAAGGTGCTTAGTAAAATATTTGGGGCTAAGAGGGATGAAGTTACAGGAGAATGGAGAAAGTTACACAACACAGAACTGTACGCATTGTATTCTTCTGACATAATTAGGAACATTAAATCCAGACGTTTTGAGATGTGCAGGGCATGTAGCACGTATGGGCGAATCCAGAAAAGCATATACAGTGTTAGTTGGGAGGCCGGAGGGAAAAATACCTTTAGGTAGGCCGAGACGTAGCTGGGAAGATAATATTAAAATGGATTTGAGGGAGGTGGGATATGATGATAGAGACCTAATCATCTATTGTGATATTTGCTAATAAGCTAGACTGTAAGTTAAAAGTTTAAGAAAATTAAAAATTGATTCGCAGGTATAAGAAAATGTTGAATTATGTAGTTGTGCAAAATTAAGAGCAATGTGTAAAATACGTCAAAGTATGGAAAACAAAACTTAAATATAAGGTGAAAGAGGAGTGGAACGGAGAAAAATTCTCTCCGGCACCGGGATTTGAACCCGGGTTTTCAGCTCTACGTGCTGATGCTTTATCCACTAAACCACACCGGATTCCTATCCCAATGCCGGATCGAATCCTCTCAGCTTAAGTTCCACCTCTTGGGTTCCCTCTAGTGGCCTACCCTCATGCACTGCGTCATAGATGTAGCCTATGACAGTAGGGTTCTTATTATAAACTAGCAAGGGATGCCTCCGGGTCTGAACACTAACATAGATGAATCCTGGCTCACTTTACTAGTTTGAAGGCTCTGAGTCTCGTGACGATAGTCTTCCCCATGTCGAGTCAACCATTGAGCCTGCAGAAAAATCTAATGCTAAAAATTTCAATGACACTTCTGTTTTATTTTGAAGGGAGACGCGATTGTGAAAAATGTTCTTAATATATAGGAGGTAAAGCTCACGATGAACAATTTTATTTAGGGCGCATATAAGATTCTACAACTCTGATATAACATTCCCCTCATTTTCCGTATCTCAGCAATAGATTCCTCACAACAGCCTATAGACTAGTGCTGAAAATATATGGGATAATAGATAAATAAAGTGGAACTACACAAATAGACGTTCACCTTCGTATACTTCACGATACAAGGTCAACGCATCCTGTCCCTTGCTGCACAGGGCTAACCAGTCGAACCAGTGCAGTAGTGTGCAGATACTCGTACACGTTGGCAGCAAGGCAGGGAACAAAAAATGTGTACTTATGTTGAAGCAGAAGTTACTACTATTGCAACGGTTTAAAAAAGGTGAATCAATGAGAGCCATCGCTAAAAAATTTGACATTTCGATCAGAACAGTGCATAGGATAAAACAAAATTCATCTAATTACGAGGCATTCTGTAGTGATTATAAGAAGCGTTGTTAGTATCAGTTGATTGTAGGATGAAAACACAGCTTATTTTGTGTAATTCCTAAATTTAATCAATAGGGATGATTTATGTTCTCTCTTGAAGGGTATACACCATTTTAAAATAATTTAATACACAAACACAACTATTATAAGAAATGCTCAATAAGTTTTTGTAGCTTTATTCTCTTCGACTCTAATCAACAATAACAAAAATGCAGGTTGCCAGGCGATGATAGAAAAGAAAAGATGTGAAAACGAATGAATGTGGTGCATAAACAATTGAATGCTCTTTCATATCTATACTAATAATAAATCTGTAGCCAATATTTTTCTGGTAATTTTCGATTTTCCAAAAATAATTGTATAATTAACCATCCTTAAACCGAAAATCGCTTTTTTGAAATTTTTGTTTGTATGTCTGTCTGTCTGTCTGTCTGTCTGTCTGTCTGGATGTTTGTTACCTTTTCACGCGATAATGGCTGAACCGATTTATATGAAAATTGGAATATAAATTAAGTTCGTTGTAACTTAGATTATAGGCTATATGGCATTCAAAATACTTCATTTAAAAGGGGGGGTTATAAGGGGGCCTGAATTAAATAAATCGAAATATCTCGCTTATTATTGATTTTTGTGAAAAATATTACATAACAAAAGTTTCTTTACAAATGATTTCCGATAAGTTTTATTATTTACAAAATTTTGATAGGACTGATATTTAATGAGATAAATGAGTTTTAAAATTAAAATAACGCCATCTAAGACGGTGCAATGAATTAAGAACAAATGACTTCGTCTATAAGGGGCCTTGGACATCAACGATCGAAAGCTATTAAACATAGCCTACAGAAATGTTTCTGTGCTTGTATGAAGTAATATCATAAGCTAAATTAATCGATTTGTATAATTAATTATTATTTCACCATTGGAAAGTGTAGTTTCTCTAGATGGACATAATGCTATAATGTCATTACAGTAACGTCTGAGTAAATCGAGGACAGGTAAGATTAAAATAACTTCTTATGCACAGAAAATTTGATAGGCTATTTTGTACGTTCGTTTTCTGTATTTCTTAAAATAATATTTATGTACACTCATTTTAATCTCAGAGAATTAACGAACAACGAGAGTGTATTGATTTAGTATGCAGTAATAGTACGTTAGCTTAGCAATCCATTATTTTATAATTCAAATTTTAACTATGCTCAATTGAATCGTGTTAAAATACAAAAAATATATATGCAATAAATGCAATGCGAAAAAAATTGGGTAATGAGCAAAGCAGATTATCTTGCGATGTTGTAAAAGTTGTTCCCTGGATCAAACGTCCTATTTTAATTAAGTAATTACTTTATATTTATTTCTAACAGGTGCAGCGCAGCGCACGGGTACGGCTAGTTCAAGTATAAAGATATAGGGGTGCCATTTGAAATTTCAAAGTGGGAGTGGCTGGAGGTGGGAGGTGAAATCTAAAATGCAATTAAGCCTTGTTTAAGACTTCCCCCCTTGATATCTAAATTTACGTGTTTTTTTTTTTTTTTTTGTTTAAATTGAAATCAATTTAATTAACTAGTAATTTAGAGTGGGAAGTTTTGAAATGAAAGCCCCGTATGTAGATATATTTAGAGAGTTTTTCCTCCAGAAGTTTGTTTTATGTTTCAGATGTATCACGTATATATTATACTTAATCACGGATTTGTTTTGTTATATATTTTGCATATACTACAATATATTATTTAAAATTATATACGTTAATTATTTTTGTTTCGGTCCGCACGCCATAAAAAACATTGTACAGCCCTTATGTTTACCAATGTCCGCAGTACTCCGTAGAAAGGCAGCGTTCGTACCTCGTCTCGCACACGGACCATTGCTGTGTCTATCTGTGGAGTTCCACTGTAACTTACGTTTCTGATCTTCCGTCATTAACAATTCATTACGAGGTTATCGAAAATTATATGTCATTGATTCAACATATGCTAACGTTTAACGTGGCCAAAATGATGTCCAGCATTCACAGGTAGTACCTTAATACACTCCAAAGGTTGTCTAATTATTCTTGCTAACAATCATTATGCTATTTGCTACAAAAATGCAGGACAAATATTGGCAAATGAAGAAAACGTACCAATTGCGGATTTAAGTTTCGTTGATCATATTGGGTTATATCAAACATCATTTAACCAAGGTTTCCTTATTGTCTTAATGGTCAAATTAGAAATGACTGACGATGTTTTCAGGAAGCAGAATACATGTAACTTGCAGTGGCACGCCCAGTCTTCACGATCCCACTCCAACTTGGAAACATTCATACCTCTTATAAAGAGGCTAGAAATTAAGACATCAAAGTATCGGGCAATGCTTGATTTATATTCTTCCATCAGCTGTGGGCAGATAATTCAAGGTGACAGCGAGGAACTGGCTGCTTCGATAGCTTATATGGAATAACGGATGCATGTTCCACAACTATCACTGATGCAACCTCCAACATAGGAAGGTAATCACGTGTTCTAACGGAAGAATTCATTAACAATATCGAACATCGCTGCAAAATATCTGTATATTCTTAGAACAAGAAAGTTATCATTTAATTTAGTATTACGAAATACATCGAAATAGCGTTCAGAAATTGTTAAGGTGAAATAGTTAAACATTCTCAGCTACCTACTTCTACTATTAGACTAACGACTAGCATTTCTTGAAAGTGTATTCTTTCTCTATTTGAAAAATGGAAATCAGAATAAAAAGAAACTTTGTTTTAAATATCAAACTTTGTCGTCATCCATAATAAGAATTTCAGGAGGAACAAAAGAATTATTTCTTTGACTACTTCTGTCTTTCTGCTATAATTGGGTCCCCGGTACTTTGGATATATCGATACCTTCAGTAGGTTACTTTCGATATTTAGGTACCGTCAGTACTTTTGACATCTCGAGACTATCGGTACTTTGTGTAGCTAGATACCCTCGAAATTTTAGGAACCTTCATATTTTCAATACTTTGCGTACTATGATACTCTCGAAACTTTGGGTATCTCGATACTCTCGATAATTTTGGAATCTCGATAATAATAATTAATAATAATAATAATAATAATAATAATAATAATAATTAATAATAATAATAATACGTGGCGCTACAGCATGTGAAGGGCCTAAACCGACCAGCCGGCTGTTGGCCTCACGCCCACATGCCGAAGCAGAGATGGAGGTATCGTGTGGTTAGCACGATGATCCCCCCCCCCAGCCGTTATAGCTGGTATTCGCAACCGGATTTCGCTACATATCGTAGTTCCCCAAGTGCATCACGATGCTGGGTGGGCATCGGTCCCATACACTGGCCGAAATTTCATGAGAAAATTTCTTCCCCCATGAGGACGCGAACCAGCTTGGCATCTCGATACTGTCGATAATTTTGGCATCTCGATACTCTCGATAATTTTGGCATCTCGATACTCTCGATAATTTTGGCATCTCGATACTCTCGATAATTTTGGCATCTCGATACTCTCGATAATTTTGGCATCTCGATTCTCTCGATAATTTTGGCATCTCGATACTCTCCATACTTTGGTTATCTCGATACTTTGAATATGTCGATACTCTTGTTAAATATCTCGAAGCTCTAGCCACTTTCGATAGCTCGACACTCTCGATACTTGAGAATATCAACCTTCTTTCTTTATGTTTTAGCGTCGATTTGGCTTATACTTCGTCAATGTTTATGAGATTACGTGATACCTATGTCTGCTCCTGTTCGGTGTTTTGTAGAAATTTGTTGTTTCTTCCATCATTAAAATAAGGATTTTTATTACATTATATTGCAATTAATTTTAACTCCTGGTAAACCGTAACGTTCAACAGCTGCAGTCGTAGTATTGGAAAATCCCCCAGTAGCGTTATGTTAGTTGCATTCTTTGAGAAATAGAAGTGATATTTTAAAAGGCTTAGTATTGCCACCGTCCGCCGAGAATGTTTTTGGTTGGTCATAATTCCAAACGTGTAATTAAAATTGACAATGTTAGATATTCCCTATAAAAATAATATATTTAAACCTGGGAATATCTGTCCCTTAAATAAGACCTGTAAAATGAGGCATGGAATATAGGCTACGTATGAGAAAAGCGTTACAATTGTTAGAGAGTCTTTGTTACTTCGAATATGCGACTAACTGAAAGGGCGGAGAAAAGTGTAATAAATTAATGGTCAAGCAGACATTTACACTAAATTTTAAAGTTGTAATATCGGGTATCGAAGCTCTAAAACAAGTACCAGTATTGAGTATCAAAAAAATATGACACTGAAACATCTCCAATTCGTATTGAATTTTATTTCATTAAAACTAGACATTGCGAAATACAAGTATAAAGACTCGTTGAACTTGCGATTATAATGACACAATAGTGCCACCATTATAAGGTAAATAATTAAAACAAGAAGAGGGCATGAACTCAGTTTTTATAAAAGGGAGATAAATGTATCTTCTTTTCAGAAAATTGAACCCGGGTTTATTGAATTTGGAATAGGATGCGCAACAATTTGAGCAAAGCAAAAGACGAAAACAATAATTTTTATATGAATAATTACAAAATTCAGTTTAACTGAAGCTTAACTTTTTTTTTTTCATTTAGAACAATTTTTTTTTTCAGAAGTTTTAGCATGTAGCCTAGTACTTGAACTCGAAATGTAACTAAATTATGCGATAATGAATCATGATTTTTCTCATTGGCGTAACTAATAGATTAGATAAGTCACGGTTTTCGGGACTGTCCTCGTTCACGAGGTAGTTAATTACTTCGCTTCAGCTTTTTTACGACATTGCCTCAAGCATGACATTGACATACGAGGAATACTAGATACTGTGTGCTTATAAGTATCTAGTCCTTGAAATTGACAACTTCATGCCATTGAACTTCAAAATTTACCAGTGAAATGCATAATTTCTGGTCGCTTTCAGTATTGTGAACTCTGCAGTTTGATCGTTGTTTCATAGATATGTCAAGGAATTTTCTATTTCTTCCGATATTTGTGCTTACCTCTATTATTATTATTAGCCAGTTTCTATCTGATGCTTTTCCAATTCACTGCGGGCTAAAGCAGGGAGATGCACTATCACCTTTACTTTTTAACTTCGCTCTAGAATATGCCATTAGGAAAGTTTCAGGATAACACAGAGGGTTTGGAATTGAACGGGTTACATCAGCTTCTTGTCTATGCGGATGACGTGAATATGTTAGGAGAAAATCCACAAACGGTTAGGGGAAACGCGGAAATTCTAGTTGAAGCAAGTAAAGCGATTGGGTTGAAAGTAAATCCCGAAAAGACTAAGTATATGATTATGTCTCGTGACCAGAATATAGTGCGAAATGGAACTATAAAAATTGGAGATTTATCCTTCGAAGAGGTGGAAAAATTCATATATCTTGGAGCACAGTAACAAACATAAATGACACTCGGGAGGAAATTAAACGCAGAATAAATATGGGAAATGCCTGTTATTATTCGGTTGAGAAGCTTTTGTCATCTAGTCTTCTGTCAAAAAATTTGAGTTAGAATTTATGAAACAGTTATATTACCGGTTGTTCTGTATGGTTGTGAAACTTGGACTCTCACTCTGAGAGAGGAACATAGATTAAGGGTGTTTGAGAATAAGATTCTTAGGAAAATATTGGGGCTAAGAGGGATGAAGTTACAGGAGAATGGAGAAAGTTACACAACACAGAGCTGCACGCATTGTATACTTCACCTGACATAATTAGGAACATAAAATCCAGACGTTTGAGATGGGCAGGACATGTAGCACGTATGGGCGAATCCAGAAATACATATAGAGTGTTAGTTGGGAGGCCGGAGGGCAAAAGACCTTTGGGGAGACCGAGACGTAGATGGGAAGATAATATTAAAATGGATTTGAGGGAGGTAGGATATGATGGTAGAGACTGGATTAATCTTGCTCAGGATAGGGACCAATAGCGGGCTTATGTGAGGGCGGCAGTGAACCTCCGGGTTCCTTAAAAGCCAGTAAGTAAGTATTATTATTATACTATAGGCAAAACTCTTATCAGAACTGTTTGGAAAATACTAGCTACTTATTTTTCTTTAAGAATTTTTAGCAGTGGTTATTTCACGATGCTTTATCAACTGCTATGGTTATCTAGCCTCTGAGTGAGATGAAGGTGATAATGCCAGCACAATGAGTCCAGGGTCCAGCGCCGGAAGTTACCCAGCATTTTCTCTTAATATGTTGGGGAGGGGGGAACCTGGGGAAAAAACTCAAACCAGGTAACTTGTTCCAGGCAGGATTTGAACTCTGTCCCGCTCGTTTCATAGTCAGGAATGCTAACCGTTATTGTACAGCAGTACAGAATAAAACTATATGTTTGTTGTTTTTTACAATTCATTTTTATATTTCAATATGCCTAGTGAATTATTAAATAATTATATAATAAATTTTCAATCTTAAGACATATCAACTTGTAAATGTTTATTTGCTATTTAATAAGATATATGAACGTTTTCGCCGTTTGGGGCATCTACAGATATAACAAAAACATATAATCTGAACCTATAATAATAATAATGAATTATGCATATAACAAGAATAAAGAACAATGTAGGTACGCAATGCATGAGATTCATGAGCTTTATGTTAAATGTGAAATAATACAGGATAATTGTTGATATAATCTTTAGATTTGAAATTGAATTGGACGGATATTTTATACATATAGCTCATGTTACAAATAAAATATAGGCCTACAATTATGAATAAAATTTGTCAATAATGTTAAAATTTATAATGATGATTGATAAAATAGATTTAAGAATAGTCATTAGTTGAGGATTGTCGTAGGGTATACAATAATGTGCGTAGATGATGTTCGTGTGTTATGTATGTATTTCATCTGAAAATTGAGATGGAGAAATAATAAATACAAAATATATGCAAGTTATTATATAGAGACACAGATAATTATTATAAGACTACTTACTGAAAAACGTTCGCTAATGAACTAAATGTTATTTTATGTCGGATATTACTGTTTCAATTTATTATCTGACTTGATGACATCAATAAATTGAAACAGTAATCTAAGACATAAAATAACATTTAGTTCATTAGCGAACGTTTTTCAGTAAGTAGTCTTATAATAATTATCTGTGCCTCTATATAATAACTTGCATACATTTTGTACTTATTATTATTTCTCCATCTCAATTTTCAGATGAAATACATACATAACACACCAACATCATCTACGCAAATTATCGTATACCCTACGACAATCCTCAACTAATGACCAAAGCTCGGAAGTTGGGGACTTGTGTCTTTGAACGTGGCTAAGCGACCGGACTTCAATGTCAACAAACTCCCGCTTCCAGCACGGAGGTATTGTCAGGTCTGCTATAAAAGTGGTTCCTGGCTGGAACAACATAATGATAATATTATGATAGGTTGAAACATCTAATTTTATAGCATATATATAAATAAACATGCAAAATACATCAAATTTACAGTTCTGCTCTGTACATTTCATTACAGTGTATGACTACATGCATTCGAAGATTTTCGAACCCATAAATTCTTCGTCTGTTAGTTAAACATGATTTGAAACGAAGGAAACTTATTTCCACGTCACACGAAGTGACGGGAGCAAACTTTAATTTTTTTATTTTATTTATTTTAACTAGCTACCTAGTGAGTACAAATTGCATTTATAAAATAAAAATGTTTCTAGCCACTACCGTAAGAGTCAGGCTCGTGTACGGTGTGGTCTTAGTGAATAATATAACATAAAATTTACAAGGACAGTTTACTAAATACAGTAATTAACTTAATTCAAACCAATAAGTACAACACAAGAGCAAGAATAAAGAAGAAAGGGAAAACGAGAGAAAAATACACATTTAATATAAATTGACAATCCGACAGAAGCCAGCGATATTCAATAAAAACATGAATATAGTCGATAGAAATAAAAGGTAAAAAAAGTACATTTGTTACTATTATATATCATGGATAATTTTACAAAATTCTTTTTTAAAAGTTTCAATTTTAAAAAATTTCAAATTTGGAAAATGGTTTGAAATTTTATTATAAAGTCTTGGGCCTAAATAAAATACTGAATATTTCACTGTCACTGTTTCCTGTTCGATTTTCAGCAGATCTCGTATCTGAGAAAGATAAGTATATCCTAAATTTTTCTCGCAAATAGTTTTCAATTAGTGTATCACTACTAGGGAAGGTCCCTCTACGACTTGATCCATGGCTATGGACAAATTCTCCATCAATTTTAAGGACTGCAATGTCTTTCAATGAATGCCCGTTTCCAGCTCTAGTTTATGTGTGGTACAACTTACAAGATATAAACTCTGCATTAGAAGAAAATAATGTATCTCCTCAGAATTCCTCCACGAAATTCTGTACCTAAAATTTAAGAAATGCATTTTCAAACTTCCATAACACCCATTCGAATAACACGTATTTTCTAATTCCTCAAACAGACCGTTTACCTGTAATTCTCTTAATGTCATTGGCTTCGACGTGACACAGTTTATTCGTTCGTCTTCTTGCCATTCGATGTGACCACTTTCTTAGTACAAACGACTGTCCTGAGCACTTGCAGCGTGAGCTTTGTATACGTTATGCCTGTAACCTTACTCAAGCACACGACACACAAGTCCCCAAGATCCGAGCTTTGCTAATGACTATTCTTAAATCTATTTTATCAATCATCATTATAAATTTTAACATTATTGACAAATTTTAATCATAATTGTATATTTTATTTGTAACGAGCTATATGTATAAAATATCCGTCCAATTCAATTTCAAATCTAAAGATGATATCAACAATTATCCTGCATTATTTCACATTTAACATAAAGCTCATGAATCTCATGCATTGCACACATACATTGTTCTTTATTCTTGTTATTTGCATAATTCATTATTATTATAGGTTCAGATTATATGTTTTTGTTATATCTGAAGATGTCCCAAACGGCGAAAACGTTCATATATCTTATTAAATAGCAAATAAACATTTGCAAGTTGATATGTCTTAAGATTGAAAATTTATTATAAACTTATTTAATAATATGTTTGTTGGCAATTCTTTTAGTCCTAAAAAAATATTACAACTCATGAAGTAAAAAAGAAACTTGTTTATTTTATATACAGAGCTTTCATTTCATAACTTCCCAGGCTAAATAACTAATTATTTAAATTTAATTCAATTTAAACAAAAAAACGCTCCAATTTACATATTGTGGGGGAAATCTGAAAGCAGGCTTAATTGCACTTTACATTCACCCCCACCCCCAGCCACCCCACTTTGAAACTTCAAATGGCTCCTCTATATTTTTTTACTTAAAAATGAAAAAAACATTCAATTGTTTGTACACCTTTCGCATATTTTGTTTTCTATCGTCGCCTGGCAACCTGTATTTTTGTTATTATCGGTATTAGGATGAAATTATAGCTTTTTTGTGTAATTTCCTAAATTTAAGCAATAGGGATGATTTATGTTCTCTCTTGAAGTGTATACACAATTTTAAAATAATTTAATACACAAACACAACTATTTCTACATAAAATGTTTAATACGTTTTTGTAGCTTTATTCTCTTCACGCATTGTATTCTTCACCTGACATAATTAGGAACATTAAATCCAGACATTTGAGATGGGCAGGGCATGTAGCACGTATGGGCCAACCCAGAAATGCATATAGAGTTTTAGTTGGGAAGCCGGAGGGAAAAAGATCTTTGGAGAGGCCGAGACGTAGATGGGAGGATAATATTAAAATGGATTTGAGGGAGGTGGGATATGATGATAGAGAGTGGGTTAATCTTGCACAGGATAGGGACCGATGGCGGGCTTATGTGAGGGCGGCAATGAACCTCAGGGTTCCTTAAAAGCTAGTAAGAAAGTAATTATTAGTTGATTGTAGGATGAAAACACAGCTTATTTTGTGTATTTTCCTAAATTTAATCAATAGGGATGATTTATGTTCTCTCTTGAAGTGTATACACCATTTTAAAATAATTTAATACACAAACACAACTATTTCTACATAAAATGTTTAATATGTTTTGTAGCTTTATTCTCTTCAGCTCTAATCAACAATAACAGTTAAGGTTGCCAGGCGACGATAGAAAACAAAATATGCGAAACAAATGAATGAGGTGTATAATTAAATATAAAAATATAGGGGTGGCATTTGAAATTTCAAAGTGGGAGTGGCTGGGGGTGGCGGGTGAAATCTAAAATGCAGTTAAGCCTGGTTTCAGACTTCCCTCTCAATACCTAAATTGACGTGTTTAAATAATTAGTTATTTAGACTGGGAAGTTTTGAAATGAAAGCCCTGTATGGAGATGTAATTTATGTTTAGTATTAGAGCAAATGTTACATCATATAACATTACATGTTATTTGTGGTACTATCGCGATTATGGGTCTTTTCCTACTGCTCCCGCATAGCTGGGATCTTAGTGAACCAAAACAGATGGACTCTATCTGTGAAGGATTTTATACAGACTTGGAGCTGTATTGTAATTAACTTACATTATTATAGCATATGTTAAATTCGAATTTTTAATTATCAACTTAATTCTGTTGTTCCAATTATTATTACTCCTATAGTGAAGTCATTTAAATAAGCTATAGCAAATTAAGAAGCTAATTTCCGTAATAAAATGGCGGCATTAATAATTGTTGATTGGCCCACTTGAAGATTTTGTTTATAAAAGAAAAGAACGAATCATTATAGAAAATTTTTTTGTTACATGAAGATCAAAAGAATAGTAATGACTACAAATTTCTGCAATAAATGTTACTGCCTTCTATCAAATTTGCAAAAGTAGCAGCAACAAAACAAACAAAATCCTATTCCACAATAATAATTACTGTCAGACCAATGAAAGAAAATGATGTAGTCTCTTTAATGCCCAAGAATTATAGGCCTACATAAAACAATTGAATGAAACTCGTTGTAATTACATTTATGGCTCCCCGAATTAACCTGTCCGCATTTCTGTATCATTTTCTTAAGCATCTCTGTGAGACCCACATATTCTGCCCTACTTACAACTGGGAATGTGCACAAATGCTTTTTACTCGTGGATCAAACCTTGTCTCATCTGGTACTCAAGGATTGCATAGTGAAATTAAAAACCAGATATTCACAAGCAGTATGATTTTCTGTTATTGCCTCTGTTTTGATATTGGATAACGAGCTGATGCCATTCGGCGTGGGTTTGAGTCTCGCTCGGGTTGATTACCGGACAGGGATTCTTTACACGGTCTTTCCGATTGTAAAGCAAACGTGAGATAATCGTCTCTTCAATAAACAATCTCGCTATCGCAAATTACATCGACTTCCAGTTGATACGCTATCATTAAAAATGAAACCTAAAAGTGATTGGTACTATGCTCACGGGGTCCGGCCATTTAATCCATGAATATTTCATATAAGGGACAATTCACCCAAAATATTTCGCCCAAGAAAATTCATCCAAGAATATTGATCCAAACATAATTCGTCCAACATACGCCATTCTCATCCTCACCCTAGCGACATTCTCCCAACAATATTCCCATATCCATATCCATGGTAATATGGTAATATTTCTATTTTGTATAGGGTAAACATTGGTAATTTCGTGATAATTTCATGAAAACTAATTTAAAATGCAAATGTGTGAATATATCTCATTCCGATTTTTTCATCTAAAAGACGATAACTTGATGTACAAATCTGGAGATATAAAAGATTGGACACGTTCTTGAATATGCGCCAAAAACCACTTTTACAACTTAAGCTGAAAGGTTGGTTATTTCGTGATAACCTTGGTAATTTCGTGATATTGCATTGGTAATTTCGTGAGAGGTAGAAGAATTGTGGAAAAATTCATTAAAGTCAAATGAAATTCTCATTTATTGTTACAAGACTTCAAACATACTAATTCCGTCTAATATTCATAGCAAGAAAACATAGAAATACATATCAACACATAATAAGAATGAAATCAAAGTAAAAATTGAAATTGAAAAGGGATCTTCTTTGTCCTGAAAGGGTGAACACTTTTATTACGGACTTTACTATAGCCTATATTACTAGGGTAACTCCAAAAGTAATGCATAACGTTTGTTTAAAAATTATATTTTTATCCTACAGCTTTGCTATTTTCACAGAATGTAGATGCATCCTTAAGGAACAAAATGTCACTTTTGTACATAATCCCTGTCCCTTTCAACTGCCTTACGTAACCTAGGAACGAGGGCCTGTAGACCAGCACGGTAAAAGTCCGGACCAACACGTCTGAGCCACTCTTGAGCACCGTGCACAAGGGAGTCATCTTCTAACCTCGTTCCGCGAAGGGATCCTTCAGTTTACCAAAGAGATGGTAATCGCACGGTGCCAGTTCAGGACTGTAAGGCGGGTGTTTCAGTGTTGTATATCCGAATTTTCTGATCTGGTCTGTGGTCTTGTGACTGACATATGGCTGTGCGTTGTCGTGCAATAGCAGAACATCCTGCTTCTCCCGATGTCGTCGAACACGACTCAGTCGAACTTGAAGTTTCTTGAGCGTTGCCACATACGCGTCAGAATTAATGGTGGTTCCGTGTGGCATGATGTCTACAAGCAAGAGTCCTTCTGAATCGAAAAACACAGTAGCCATAACGTTTCCTGCCGAAGATGCACTTTTGAATTTCTATTTCTTTGGTGAATTTGCATGATGCCACTCCATTGTCTTCCTCTGTCTCCGGTCCAAAATGGTGGAGCCATGTTCCATCTTCTGTCACAATTCTTGCAAGTAAGTCATCTAGCACTTATCATTGACACTTAGCATGATAACAAATCAAACAGAAGCTACACTGAACCCATTGCGTCTCCGTTTTCTTTTTTGTTATCACATCTTGTCTTCAGATTTCTAAAATTCCTATTGTAATACATTTTATACTATTTTAAAAATTGTAAAACTTAATGCTCAACAAAATTTCGCCTCAAACGGCTAAGATTTCTATCAGTAAATCTAGGCCTATATAGCGACTACAGATGTATCTAAAATTCCAAAAACATTTCCTAAAATGTCATGAAGGTACAATAAATCTTTGTACCAAGTATCGTATGCTTACCTTTAGTAATAAGCCTGTAATGTAATTACAAACATCCACAAAATTTGTACGCCTGAGAAGTCGACGCAAACCTGCTCTCTCCATACATAAAAGCTCACTGAAGCAACTACAATAGTCACACAAAGCTTAGCTGTATGTTTCTGGAAACTGGACAACATATGCAATCCCTTGGCGGAAATTTGGATCTCGTAACACCATTGGTTAGTTCACAAAAGAGAAAAGAAAAAGTATCACGAAATAATCACTCCCACGAAATTACCAATGTTTACCCTACAATGCAAACTATGGACGGAATAGACAGGAACCATCTGTAATATCTGACTTTGAAATGCGTATTATCCAAGCAGTTGAGAGTGTGTTTCCTCGCGTCACATTTCGTCTTTGTTTTTTCCATCTAAAAGAGAAAAATCCAAAAATGAGGCTTCGGGCTGCGTACAACGATGATGATAATAATACAATACGACAAAAATTCGGTGAGCTACTCAGTTTCGCCTTCGTGCCTGTAGAGGAAGTTTTGCCAAATGTTGATACTTTGTTTCCGACTATCCCCAGACAAATCGCAGATTTTGCTAAATACTTTCAAAGGACATATGTTGGTGTTCGAGCAAGAGGTTGTCGTCCTGCAGTTGATGCTCGATACCAGTCAGTGTTATGGAACCAGTTTCAATAAGCAAGAAACAACGAGCCTCATAGGAATATCATCACCAAAGCCGGGCATACCAGGTTCGCAAGCATTGTAGCTAAAAGCATCCGTCATTATACAAGCTAATACACCTCATGCAGAAGGAACAATCAGCTGTTGACACGTTGGTCCGGGAGTTAGATGTTGGACGTCGAATCAGAGAACCACAAAAAGAAAGTACCAGAACCTGAATGTTAGGCTGCAGAACATTGCATCCCGGTATGATGATTACAAAGATGTCGGTAATATTATTGGATATTTGCATACTTGTTGTCATAATATGACAATGTAAATTATGGTGCTTGGCAGAACTACGAAATTAAAAAATGTAATACATAAAATAACAGAATTAAACATTTGGGACAATTTTCTTTGGTTGAACTTACCTATAGATACCATATGGCAATAATTAACTTTATAGCATTTATATACTTGTGTGTTACATATGAAGGTAAATTTTGCTGGATAACTTCTATTTCAATACATTTTCATCAATATAGTTTTGTTTCAAATGTTGCCACTCCCGTAACTTGGTCCTAATACAGCTATTTGTTTCAACATGGATTGCTTGTAAATTTAATTTGGGTTAGAAAGGGTTAATAATTTTGACCAAATTATCCAATGGACGACTGTTCCGAGGATGAAAATGCTCCTGGGCGAAAATTCTCTGGATGAATTGCCACCAAACCTGCTCACGTTAGCATAGATTTACTTCTTAAAACAACAAAGAACAAATACAAAACTAGGGTTACATACACAATGCCTGTGAAAGGGACGTAACGTGATAATTTTTTGACTGGAAAGAAATATTACAGTTGGACTCTTACAGCGTCATCGAAAGTACTAAATAAATGGTATCGGCATAAAGGAGTGTCGCTTTAAAAATTAAATAAATATGTAAGTAAAACTGAAAGAAAAAAATTGAGTAGCATCGTTTCAAAATGTGTTTTCTCTATTGTTAAAAAAGTTTTACATGTAGGTCTAGCATTTTTTCCACATTCTACGAAAGCAGAATTCAAATTTGCAACGATAACTGAACAAAACTAGTTTTCTCCCATCTTAATATGCTATTAAAAGGGAGTGTTGTCGGAGCAGACCGGATTTTTTCGCTTCACGAAAAAATACTAAGCTAGATAAAACTCTTTTTGTAACAATGCTCCTCAAATACATGCGCAATATATATTACGTATTTTTACAACATTATAATAATTCGTAATTTTATATAGGTAGGTCAACTTTTTAAATGATCTATCTTACGCGCTTTTCTTTCTTTATTATTAAAAAAAATACTGCCCTGGATTGTAGAAAATATTGAAATATTGTTACTTAGTAAATTCCATAACATAAAGTAATTTTGATGCATACACTGTTTATAATTAAGAACGTAGATTGAAGAAATCTGTATTTTTCTCTGCTTCAATTTACAAAATACCGCATCTGTAAATCAATCACCTAATCTTTTTTAATCAAACCAAATTCACTGCGCACATCAACTTTCTATCATTCTCAATATTTTTATAACATTAACTTTATAATATTTATTTATTTATTTATTTATTTATTTATTTATTTATTTATTTATTTATTTATTTATTTATTTATTTATTTATTTATTTATTTATTTATTTATTTATTTATTTATTTATTTATTTATTTATTTAGTTTGTTTGTTTATTTTGCTCATGTATTTATTTTTTATTTATCTGTCTATCTACTCAATTCCTGCCATCATTATTCGTCTATCGTCATCAACATCATCGTCATTATTCATTTCAGTTATAACTATTCATCTTCCATCATCATCACTGTTCATCTTCCGTTGTCATCATATCATAATCATTATATCATTATCTTCCATTATATCATTATTATTCACCTTCCGTCAAAATCATCATTAATCATCTTCCGTTCCAACATTATTTCCCTTCCGTCATTGTCCTCATTATTGAACTTCGGACATTTTCATCATTCATCATCTTCCGTTATTATTATTCACCTTCCGTTATCATCATTACTCATCTTCCGTCAACATCATTATTCTTCTTCCATCATCATCTTCCCTCATCATCATTATCCATCTTCATTCATCATTTTTATTAATCTCCTGTTATCATTATCCATTTTCTGTCATCATTAATCATCTTCCGTTCTCATCTTCAGTATCCATTTTCCTTCACCATTATTAATCACCTTCATCATCCATCTTCCGTGATCCTCATCATAATTCATCTTCCCTCATCATCATCATTATCATTATCATTATCCATCTTCCGTGATCTTCATCATTATTCATCTTCCATCATCATCCATCTTCCGCGATCCTCATCATTATTCATCTTCTGTTATCATTAATCATCTTCCATCACCCTCATCAATATTCATCTTCCGTTGTCATCATTATCCATCTTACATCACCTTCATTATTATTCATCTTCCGTAGTCATCACCATCATCATCCATCTTCTCTCATCACTATCATTCATCTTCCGTGATTCTCATCATTATTCATCTTTCGTTGCCATTATTACCCATATTCCCTCCATCATCATCATCATCATCATCCTTCATCCTCATCATCATTATTCATGTACCGTCTCTTCGTTCAATCTTATTTTGTTATTATCATTATTCATTCTCCAGCGTCATTAATAAAATTTATGCTTTTTCTTTCTCCATCGTCATCATAATTATTCATCCTATATCACCTATGTCATGATTATTCAATCTCCGTCGTCATCATCATCATCATCATCATCATCATCATCATCATCATCATTATTATTCTTCCGTCATAACCATCATTAATCAGTCATCATAACCATCCATCATCATCATTATTTATCGTCTGTCATCATTATTAATCCTCCATTATTATCATTACCATTATCGTCATTATCTAGTGTATTATAACAATTAACTATCGCAGTCATTATTACTAATTAATCATATACATGATTATAAAATGTACGGATCTTTATTCCAACGAAGTAATTATCGTATTTCATTGGTTTGCGAAACAAAATGATTGGTTAGAAATAGTGAACATATTAAAATGTTATGTATTAGCTGTTGAATGTTACCGTTGACTTATAAGTGATTTCCTAGTACCAGATTGTTATCAGATGTTATATATGATGACGTAGGGAACAAGGTGTTATTATGGGGTATTAAAATTTATGAGAATTAAATCTCATAAACTTGTTATTCAAATTATGAATCAGCATGCGACAAGCTTTCCTAAGTGACCATTCGCAAATACTAATTCATCGAACTGCACAGTGCGTGATATGAAACAGTAAATAACTTTGGTAGCGCTCCTTTCTGCTGTATCTAACATGCCAAGTGATGGCATGAAAAATCTACCATAACCCGTGTATTTTGAAATCTTACACAAACGTAGATGTGGGTGATTTTGTTGATACGGGTTATTGCCGTAAAGTCAACTTTTTGTAGCGTGTCAAATTTGTTGGTTGTGGCTTCGGTAGATGCATGTTGATAGAAGAGATGAAGTATAGTACAGCATATAATTGTACTGTAGGTTATATAGGCCTATGAGTTGGCCTGTGTAGCGTAGTCGGTATAGCGCTGGCCTTCTATGCTCGAGATTACGGATTCGATCCCGACCCATGTTGATGGCATTTAAGTGTGCTTAAATGCGACAGGCTCATGTCAGTAGATTTACTGCCATCTAAAAGAACTCCTGCGGAACAAAATTCCGGTACACCGGCGACGCTGATTTAACCTCGACAGTTGTGAGCGTCGTTAAATAAAGCCTATTTTAGGCCTACGAGTTCATTGAAAAGAACTGAGGTTGTAACAATTCAGGAATGTCTTATTGATTTTTACTTACTGAAAGCATCCCTAACCGTTCTCACAATCACTGAATTGTTGGTGACCTCAACTTCTTTGGACAATATTAAATGTGGTATCCCTGCATCATTCTCCCACACTTGTCCGTACTTTCATCAATAGAGGTCCACTATATTTCTGAAGATGACTCTCACAGAAGAGCGAATATAACAGTATTAAACAGGCAACAACAAAAGGCTATTATCATAGATCCAACTATACGCATACAAAGAGATCTCAAACAAGCTCATCAGGTTGATCATGAAAAGAGGATCGTTTATGAGTCTTGTATTCCTTACATAAGTGACAAGTATAACATTCCTCTCTTCAATTGATCAGTAATAGTTTTACATGTTTGTGGTCGGGGTTCTTTACCAACATTTGCATATAAATTTAAAAACAATTATCAATACCATCTTTTGAAATTAAAAAAAATCATCACCCAAAGTCTTAAAGTTTTTCTGCAAATTATAAAATTTCATTTACACCACTCAATAGGTCTTAATTAAGGATATGCCTTAGGCCTATGCTAATTTTAACTAAAATCTTTTATTTATAAATTTAATTTTAAGTTATCTTTTAACAGTCTTACTAATAAACCGTGTATAGTTTTTATACGAGACTTATGCAGAGTTAAGACAGAAAACTTTACTAATAAACCCTGCATAAGTGATGGATGTATAAACAGGCTGTAATTATACAATGGGAATTGCTTTGCAGTAGTTACATACACGAAACTCCTTGTTTAGGCGTTATATATAGAGAAAAAATGGCCGCCCCTCTAACAGCTGTTCGTATCGACTGCCATTTTACGATGATGGTTGCCTTGTAACCACAGAAGAACAAACCAAAGAGCAGAAAATAATTAGAATAATATTGCTTTAGCTTGTACTCTTTGACAAAAATATAGTGTGGTAATCGATTAGAGCCAGTTGTACTATCGATACTTAACACGCCACACTAGAGCGCTCTACAGGATGCAATAGAGAACCTCAGATATTCTATTACCTTTCGTAATGAAGTAATGACAAACTGTGACGTAGCTGTGTAACAGTTATACTACTACACACGACGTATGTAGTGATTATTAGTAAGGAATTTACACACGATGTATAAACGAGCTACTCGTTGTATAAGTATAAGACAGTTAAACGTCTGTATATAGAGTTTTTATTATTAAAACCGTATGATTTTATTTTATAGTTGATAATACCAATGCTTAGCTATTACAATTCATTATATCGTTATTAATTTCCGAATCTTTGAGGTCATCCTTAACTTTATTAAGGCTAGAAGATTTATTTTTCTTTAAATCAGTCTCTCTTAAAATATTTATAATATGGAATAACTATGAAGAACGTAACTAAACTATTTTACTTATCTTTTGAAAAAAAATTATGTAATATTAATGTAATTAATTGTTAAAAAGACGTAATAGCGTAAAAAATTTTAAGACCTGTACAAATAGAGTACGACGGCATTTTATTGTCTAATCAGCTGCGAAAAAATTCAATACTTTTGAAACCTAGTGACAATTTTCGAGATAGAATAACAAAATGAAACGTTGGGCACAGAAAATCTCTAATGAACCTGTAATTCATAATGGCCAAATAAAACGTATCTATAATAGGCCTCATTTTATTTATATAAATATAACTCTGAGTTAAGACATTTTTATAATTTTTATGCAGACATCGAAGCGTTTATGCTTCAAACGCAGGAATTGAACTTAATAGTCGAGCGAGCCTTTCGAAGAACAAATTCTAATGTGTCCGGGTACTACCTCACACGGTGGTGATAGCCGTTGGTACCCGCATCATTAATTGCACGATTCATCTACATTGTCAAGCGAAAGAGGAGAAGCATGCATCGTAAATTTAATTGCTTCCTCGCAGTGTGTCGCCCGGCTCTCCCTTGTTCTGCAGTAGCCTACCCGTTAAACCTTGTCTCCTGCTTTTCCTCCCAGATAATGAGAATGGTCAGCAAGAACTGTACGAATCTTGTTGGACAAATTATTCTTATTTCTTCTTCTCTTTCTTCTTTATTCCAATTTCGACATCTCCATTTATATTTGCCTTCTGTTCCTCCCCCCCCCTCTTTTACTATTGTTCCTCAATTTTTCACTGCCGGTACTGATTTTTCTTTCCTTACATCTATTCCAATTTTGTTCATTCTCTTCTTCCTCTTCAACCTTCTTCACTTTCTAGTCTTCATCGTTCTTCTATTCCTACTTTTCATCTTTTTCTCTTCTTCATCATTCTTCTGTTTCTCTTCTTCATCTTTCTTCTCCTACACTTTACTCTTCTCCGCCTCCACTTCAGCCTTCCCTTCATCCTCTTTGCTCTCCTTTCTTTATTCTTATTTGACATTCTTCTCTCTTCCTCTTTACCTTCCTCCTTTTCCTCTTTACACTTCTTCTCTTCCTCCTCTTCATTTTCTCTTCTTTATTCTTGCCTCTTCCTTTATTATTCTTCTTCTCTTCATCCTCTTCTGCTTCCTATTTATTCTTCTCCTCTTCCAGCAGACTATCCTTCTTCCTCCTCTTTATCATTCGCCTCTTCTTCCTACTCTTTATCTTTCTCCTCTTCTTCCTCTTTATTCTTACTTCTCTTACTATACTCTATCCTTCTCTCCCTCCTCCTCTTCCTCCTCTTTATTCTTCTTCCCTCCCTTCACTCTATCTTTTTTCTCTTCCTCCGCTTCATCCCTTTCTTTCTCCTCTTTAGACTTCTTCTCTTCCTCTTCTTTCTCTTTATTCTCTTCACTCTATCCTTCTTCTTTTCCTCCTCATTAGACTTCTTCCCTTCCATCACTCTATCCTTCTTCTCTTCCTCTTCATCCTTCTCCTCGTATTCCCTTCCTACTTATCTTCTTACTCTTCATCCTTCTTCTCTTTCTGCTCTCCATCTTTCTTCTGTTTCTTCTCCTCATCCTGCTCTTCCTCTTCATCTTTATCCTCTTCCTCTTCGTCCTTCTCCTCTTCCTCCAATTTATGCTTAATCTTTTTCCTCTTCATCCCTCTATTTTTCCTCCACTTTATCCTTCCCTTCCTCTTCATCATTCGCTTCTTCCTCTTCATCCTTCGCTTCTTGCTCTTCATCTTTCTTCTTTCCTCATCATCCTTCTCTTCCTGTCCTTCATCTTTCTTCTCTTCCTCCTCTTCATCCTTCTCTTCCTGCCCCTCATCCCTCTTCTCTTCCCCTTTTTATCTTTCATCTCCTCCTCTTCATCTTTCTCTTCCTGCTCTTCATCCTTCTTCTCTTCCTTTTCTTCTCTTCCTTTTCTTCATCCTTCTCTTCCTTCCCTTCATCCTTCTTCTCTTACCCTCTTTACCTTTCATCTCCTCCTCTTTCCCTTCTCTTCCTGCCCTTCAACCTCCTTCTCTTCCTGCCCTTCATCCTTTTTCTCTTCCCCTCTTTACCTTTCATCTGCTCCTCTTTCCCTTCTCTTCCTGCCCTTCAACCTCCTTCTCTTCCTGCCCTTCATCCTTCTTCTCTTCTCCCTCTTTATCCTTCATCTCCTGCTCTTCATCTTTCTCTTCCTGCTCTTCATCCTTCTTCTCTTCCTTCTCTTTATACTTCTGCTCTTCTTTCTCTTCTTCCTCTTCATCGCCTCTTTCTTCTTTCCCTTCACCATTTGTCTCTTATTCCTTATCATTTTCTCTTCTTTGTTTTCATCCTTATCTACGGTATTCTTCGTTTTCATTCGTTTTCCCTTCTTGGTTATCGTCCATTTTATCTCCTTCGTCCCTCCCCGTTCTATTTCTCTTCTGCGTCTTCTTCCTTCTTGTCTTTCTATCTTAATCCTTCGTCTTCTCCGTCTTAATCTTTTATGTCTTTCCCGTCTTATTCCTCCTTGTCTTCCCCGTCTTAATCTTTTATGTCTTTCCCGTCTTATTCCTCCTTGTCTTCCCCGTCTTAATCATTTATGTCTTCCCGTCTTATTCCTTCTTGTCTTCCCTATCCTCGTTATTTTTTAATTTTTGCTCTTATTACTTTTTGCAACAAAAACATAGGTTACGTTATAAAAATATGTATTCCTCATGCGTGACTTTTAGTTACAGAAAACATATAAAAGAAACAAAATTAGACTTTTCTTTTAATCAGGACGTTTTCTCCTTTCTTCGAAGAGACATACCTGATCCGATGCGGGAACATGAAAGATTTTCGCCGGTAATAACAGACTCATATGCGCAGTTATTATTGTAGCACTGTTGTGATCTCAAAGAGGAGGCTTTGGAGATTAATCATCGCTGGAGCATACAACATCGTATCGCATGCGTAGATTGGTAGCTATATTGAAACAAAGCCTGTCACAATAACGCAACGAAATTTACGGTGGGAATAAATTAAGGCTATGCAATGTGCCATACCACAATACCATCATGCCTTGGTACACGAAATTCCGTACTAATGGTTCACTGAAGGATAACTCACCACCTGGACCTCGACGTACCGTGAGTACACCTGAAAACAGGGAACGAGTGCGCATGCCCGTCATTCGCAGTCCGAAGAGATCAGCACGTAGTCGGCGCCAGATTTCTTTTCATGGGGCTACTTGAAAGTCTTGTGTACAACACCTTGCCCCGTACCACCGACGAGCTGAAGAGGCGTATTGAAGATGAAATCACAAGCATTAATTAAAAACTGCTACGTAAAGTATTGGGCGATTTCACCCGACATCTGGAGGAGTGTATCGAAAATAAGGGAGGTCATTTGCTACGAACAATCCTAGATCATAATTATATACCCAGATTGTTCGGCCTTATAGGCTTTGACGGTAATAACTTTTGTCAGGTTTACTATGCTGCCATCTAGTTGTTACATAAAGAGTTACGTCATGTAACTCCCATTTGAATTGCATTAACGACTGTACTGCCATCTCGTGTTCGTTTACGGCGGACTGGTGGCGATCCTGGCGGTTGTTCTCTTCAAAGTGCTACCGATTTTAACATAGGGATGAGCTATCTGTTATATGATCTAGGGGACAATATTAAAAAAGTGATGTGTAAATTGAATTGAACTGAATCTCCCATGTTTCTTGAATATGAATATGTTTTCTGTTATCTTTTGAGTCTTTGTAATAAATAGTAAAACACAATCCCAATCTTTCATGTTTCCACGCCGGACCCTGTGCTACGTGTAAGATTTAGGAGAAGTTGAACGTTTTTTTTTTATTTTTATTACGAAGGTTATCTTGTGCGTCATGTTAACAGCGAATATTGTTGAACTTCAGCCTACAGAATTTTACAGTCTTGTTAGTCAATTTACTTTCACTTTGAGCTCAGACTAGTTCAATGGGATTTTATTCGAGGCGGTCATAGTTCTACAAGCTCCATGTTTCTTGTAAAATGGGATAATAATGGTTGTACATCGAGGCCACATTTCACTTGTGTAACATGTAATCTGGTGCGAAACTTGATTCAGCTCTTAAAGGAAGTAGGCCTACTAATTTTTGAACTAATTGGTCTAACTCCAGTCTGTTTGAAAAAAATTTCGCAATTCTTCTGTTGTTATTTGAGATACTGTAAATAAAATGATAAAAGTTCATCAGTTAGATTAGTAGAAATGGCACAACTAACTTCAAGGGCAATCAAATATAATTTGCATTGTTGTTTAGTCAAATGTCCGGAGACGGATTAGGATCTCATAAGTGACATCTCTGTGGCATTACTCATGAGGCAAGTAAGCCAGTAGATAATTGTGCAAGGTGGTCGTGTTCCTATAGTTTATACTAGAAAGAGTTTTACATAAAATAGGCCTATAAAAGAATCCATTTTTTATTTTAGTAGGTTATTTTACGACGTTTAATCAACATTTTAGGTTATTTAATGTCTGAATGGGATGATTGTGATAATGCCCGTGAAATGAGTCCGGGGTCCAGCACCGAAAGTTACCCAGCATTTGCTCATATTGGGTTGAAGGAAAACCCCGGAAAAAACCTCAACCAAATAACTTGTCCTAACCGGGGATCGAACCCGGGCCACCTGGTTTGCTGGCCAGACGCGCTAACCGTTACTCCATACGAATCCATGTTAACTTTTACATATAATAATATCTAACTATCCATCTGTTGATACCACATGTTTATGTATAATTAGGCCTAGTTATAAATAAAATGGCAGAGAAAAAGAATTTATGTGCATATGCATATATACAAGGTGTAACAGAATAACTATTCCAATTTTTTTGATGTGATAGAGGCTATAACCAATTGGTTTGTCGTCAGCACGACATCTCATCCTGCTCTAGGTTTTTTTCCGTGGTTTCCCTTGAGCAATAGACAAATGTCGGGATGAGCCCTAAAAGAAATGGGCCACGGACCACTTCCCTTCCCCCACTCTTTCTCTTCTACTATCACAAAGAACTTGCTAATTTCTTAGATAACAACCCTGAATTATGATAATAGGGGAAAATAAATATATTGTAAGTTCACAGGGCTAACGGCTTCGAAGCTGGGTACCTGGTTCTAATGAAGTGCACTGGTAGCAATCTAACATGGGGGCATGAGATAGTTACTCTGCCTGCCATTAAAAATTCACTTCACTAAATCCCCAAGGTAAAAAAAAATGTGATAGGGGGAGAGCATGCAATCAAACCTTTTTTTCTTAATAAATTAATGTCCGATAATGCTTCGTTTTCAAGTGATAGTGGTATGAAGGAAATAATGATGGGTCGATATTATGAACAGATGAGGCAAGTTTTTCAAGAGATGGCTTTTTTAATACACACAAAAGTCACATTTGGAGTGACACGAATCCTAAAGCTGTGGAGAATCTCCGTTATCAATGGAAGTTTTCTGTAAATATTTGGGTTTGAATTGTTGATAACCTATCTATATAGGCTACCTTATGCCTGCGCGATTGAATGAACAAGACCTTGTAACCTAATAATTTGTTGTAGGCATGAAGGAATTCCTGGAAAGTGACTGGTTCTTTGAGCATTTGAACTTGTAGTGGGAATGTGATGAATGGAAATGATGTACTACTTCTATCTAAAGAAATCAGCACGGCAAATAAATAATAGATTTAAATAGACCTATGCACTCATCATTTCGGTATCGTTGTAAATAACTTTTCCGCTTAAAAATGGTTCTATCTCAGAACAGGCAAAGTTCCACAATAGAAAAATTGAGAGAAAAACCTTGTTATATGCGACACTAATTATGAGTAATGTGTTAATTGTAAATTCAACGTTAAATTAATTTAAATGAAATATGTGTCAGCGGCCATAAACAAATGAAGTCGATGAATTCATTAGTAAATAGGCCTAAAAATTCAGAATTTAGACATAACAAAAATAAAGTTTCTAACCACAATTCTTTTACTTAGATCTCACTTTGAGACAGGAACAGAGGTTAAGAGTGTTCGAGAATAAGGTGCTCAGGAAAATATTTGGGGATAAGAGGGATGAAGTTACAGGAGAATGGAGAAAAGAACCGCACACATTGTATTCTTCACATAACATAGGCCTAATTACTTACTTACTGGCTTTTAAGGAACCCGCAGGTTCATTGCCGCCCTCACATAAGCCCGCCATTGGTCCCTATCCTGAGCAAGATTAATCCAATCTCTACCATCATATCCCACCTCCCTCAAATCCATTTTAATATTATCTTCCCATCTACGGCTCGGCCTCCCCAAAGGTCTTTTTCCCTCCGGCCTCCCAACTAACACTCTATATGCATTTCTGGATTCGCCCATACGTGCTACATGTCCTGCCCATCTCAAACGTCTGGATTTTATGTTCTTAATTATGTCAGGTTAAGTATACAATGCGTGCAGCTCTGCGTTGTGTAACTTTCTCCATTCTCCTGTAACTTCATCACATAGGCCTAATTAGGAACATTAAATCCAGACGTTTGAGGGAAAAGACCTTTGGAGAGGCAGAGACGTAGATGGGAGGATAATATTACAATGGATATGAGTGGGGTGGGATATGATGCTAGGGACTGAATTAATCTTACTCAGGTTAAGGACCGATGACGGGTTTATGTGAGGGCTGCAGTAATCCTCCGGGTTCTTGAAAAGCTATTTGTAAGTACGAGAAAGCACCAGAGTTGTTTTAACGTTTTTGTCACTGTATACCGTAATAATGCTTCATTGACTATTAACTTTAATTATTTCAAATGGCAGGTACATTGAAAATCTCACATTTCATTATCCCATGCGACTTCCTTCTTCACAATAGCGATCATCTAAGTTAGTTTGTTATTTAGTCAGCTGTCTGAAGATAGGACTGAACCTCATAAGTGACACCAATAAGAGATCAACCATGAGGAAACTAAGTAAGGAGATAATGGGTTATGGTGGCCAGTTCCTTTTGCCTTCCATTACATACATCGCTGACTAGTTATATATTACACTAATCAGATTTCAGTTATATACAAACAATTGTTCCTCCTCTCATATGTTGTCAAGTGAGATATAGCCTACATATCAGCCAGAACCTCAATCAGAGCGATAATCTAGATGGGCTCTTAACTAATTAATTACATTTTTATAGTTACTGTAGTATGAGTGAATAGAAACATTTGCGAGTCCATAAAATCGTATGTTTAGCTACCTGAAATTATATTCTTAGATGCATATCTTGATAACTTTAAAGCCTATTTTATAAGTCTAAAAATTGATAGGCCTATTTGAAAGCCTAAATATCCGAGACCTAATAATAACTAGGGGGCGGATGTTGATGACCTAAAAATCTACTTAAAATGGTCATTAAAACGTCCTTAAACTAATGGAAAAATGACGTAGAATTAAAAGAAAATGACATTTAAATATTATTCACCGTACTCGCACCACAACTTCTTAAAAATTAGTCACCTTGTTTCAATGACTGCCACAAAAATCTCGGAGAGAAGAGGCAACGTCCTGGAATTCAGCTAAGATAAAGGAAAAGAGCATGCAACAAAATGAAGGTTTTAAGGGAAAACTATTGAGGGTTTACAATGTGTTTGTCAGGGGTGGTCCATGTCAGTGTCTTCATTCTCTGTCTAATTCTTCCGCGCTTCTCTTTTGTTACTAGATCTTTCAGATGAGGGAGTGTGAATGTCAAAACAAATTGTGGGCGCAGCGTGCATTCTTGCAATCGTTGTGTTAAAAATACTGTCTACTACAGTAGACATCCCTTCCGAACCACGTCACGGTGAAAGTTTCCCCCCTTCCAAACGTAAATTCTAAAGACACCCTCGTACCGACAAAAGAACAGTAGTGGTCAAAGCCCTCACTTAAACTAAGCTGTTGTCAAGCATTTTATATTACTTCCGTTGTGTGAAGTGAAGCCTTCAGTGGAATGAAGGATGGACTTTAGAGTCTATTCCAAACTACAAAACTCAAACTTCACTGTTATTCACTTATTCAGTAGGTAATTACTACTGACCTATTTGCTTAGAAAATGATTTAACAGACCTATCGGTAAAGAAGAAAGTAAAATGCATTCGAAATGATCTAAAAGTTCTTCAAAGTATTAAAAATGACCAATAAATGCCGCAAAAATATAAAAATGACCTATTAGTTCAAAAACGTCAAAAATGTAATATAAGAAATTATTTTTTACGTTGATATTAACATAGAAAGGATTTCTATAAGTATTAATAGCAGTGTGTATTCGATACAGACTAAGTGAACTGAAAATCAAGAACGGAGTGGTAAAAGTGTCAATTTTGAATGAATTAGAGGAGTGTAATAGGAAGTTAAGTAAAACGATAGAGATAATGAAAATAGGTGAGGAGTATGGCGGGGGAGGCTAGCTAGGATAGTGAAGTATAATATGTAGAAAATTAGTGAGATCTGAAAATGAAATGTACACAAGAAATAGACAAAATAACGAACATATTGGAAGATGGTGTAGTATGTTTTAGTAACAAGTAGGCCTATTACTAGAACTAGTGTGTAGTTGATAAAAGTGGAATGAAAATCAAGAACAAAGTCGTAAAAGTGTCAGTTTTGAATTATCTAAATTAAGTTGTTAGGTTTTAAAGGTGGGAATACTGATCAATTTAAATGGGCTCGAAAGTTAAATTATAAGAGCGTCTACAAAAGGTATAACTGTAATGAATGTAATTGTGGCACCGGATACAAAATTGTGAGGTCCACATTACATGGATGTAAATGTTGACAACAAATATATATCATATCAAATCATATATTATATCAAATCATATATCATATCATATATATCATATCATATATCGTATCATATCATATAGGCCTATCCTATCATATCATATATCATATCATATCATATATCATATCATATATCATATCATATCATATCATATCATATATCTCAGGAATGTTGAAACTGTCTTAAAATATATAATAGTTTAATACGAAGTAAATTAGAGTAGGCATCTATAGTTTGGAACCCTCACTATCACTCGCACTCGGTCATTCTAGAGAGAGTACAGAATAAAATCCTAAAACTGCTATAGACCTATACGAAAAAACTTTCATGTTACAACATATTCCAATCTTATGAATCCATGCTGGTTGAATTTAATGTACCATCTCTCAGTAGTCGCAGGATACGAGCACAACAAATGTATTTGTTCAAAACCATAAATGGTTTAATAGACAACCCTGATCTTCAATATTGGTAAATAAAATTTGAGAAAGCGACCTCTCTTTTATTTACAGAAAACAAAAACACTGTCCCATAAAATGTCTCCACTTTTATTAATGCTTCGAACCTACAATCATCTATCAAATAAACAGGATTTAGATTTTTCGTTACAGTACAATATGTACAAGAAAAAGTTATGTAAAGCATTACTTGAAACACATGTTCTGTGTTGGTGAGTTTTTTTAATAAATTAATTGAGCCTATTGGGCCTGCTTTGTAGTGCTGTATATTGAATTTATTAACATGGTGTATTTGCTCTGCAATTTGCCAATTATAGCTACGCCTACATTTTGCATTTTTGGCTGTGATGTCTGTACTTGGCTCTTTTTTATTTGTTTTTATTTGGTGTTTTTCATTTATATCTGTATCTGTGTCTTTTATTTAGGTGGTATCTATTTGTTTTTTCTTCTTCACTTTTCCATTTTTTAATTTGTAATTACACTTGTATCTGTTTTACCTATTTTTTCGTGTTGTATGCAATTCTATGTTTTTTTTATCTGTATTGTCTATTGTAATTGGGGCTTTGCCGTGTTATGGACATAAATAGATAAATAAATATCATATCATATATATCATATCATATATATCATATCATATCATATCTCATATATCATATCATATCATATATCATATATCATATCATATATATAATATCATATCATATATCATATCATATCATATTAATAGGCATCGTTCTAATGTGCAAAATAAGATGACTTTTCATAAACATTCGCCCGCTGATAATAACCAATATTTTAAAAAATAACTGAAGAAAATAAACTATAAACAATGTAATTCGTTGTAGCCTATGATAAAGAAAATAAATTGTTTCGAAATGCGTAAAGCTTACAATGGAAGAGTAGGCCCAAGTGTTACTTTTATAACAACACTTTCTAAATTAAGTAATAAACAAAAAAACATAACAATAGTGCTTCATAGACATAAATACACTTAAGAGTGCTGCAGATTTTTCTTGGAAAGGTCTGGCGACTCCACAGTAATTAATTTGTGAACATAGCCTAACACACAAGTAAAAGAACCAGTTTGCACTCTCATATTGGCGCTGGTACATGTTCTTCAATGGTGATGAACAGTGAGGTTTATGGGATACCCCATATCAATCTCCGAGAACTGCACTTTGCCACCAGATGTCACCACTCGTCAGTCACACAGTGAGAGGACTTCTGTCTCTGTCGGATTGTCTTAAAGGCGGAGCATTTGCCAGTCATTTGTCAACTAAATGACAGAGCATTGAGGAAGGAGTTGGGGGGCGGGAACCCGGCAAGCCAATAGGAAAACGAACATTCCGCTATCATGCATGATTTATCGATGTGACGTCACGATCCTATGTGCAAAAATAATAATAATAAAAAGTTGTAACAGTGGCGGCGACCTGGATGCCGTTGGAGGAAGTGATGGCCGGCTGCAGACGTCACTAATTAAGCCATGTTGCTTAGCGACGAACCTTACTTCGTGTATGATCTAGTTACCAAGTAGAATAGTCACGTGTTTCGCTTCACATCAAAAGCAGATGGGAGGCAGCGTCTGTCTTTGCAGTGACATGACGTGTAGATCCATCACTTCAAAAAGTTTTAAATTTTTGTAGGTCCCTATAAGGCACGTGAATTATTATTATTATTATTATTATTATTATTATTATTATTATTATTATTATTATTATCCGCTAATATAGGCCTACTGTATAATTGACCAGATGCTGTTGGATAGCACATTAATAAAAAAATATAATAATTTCGTTATTACTACTGTAAATCAAAATACCTCATCTATTATGAAGTTTATGGCATGTTAATTGGTTCTCGAAGAGTAATTTAAAATTCTTTTTACGAATTTTAGAAAGACATTCGACTAGCCCACTTCTCTTAGAGATAGGCGTAATATTATTGTAAGTGTTCTCATATAATCATGTCAGATTTTAATTAACCATTGTTTCAATTAACTTATTTAATGTTTGATTGCATAATTTTTTTACTATATTCCTAAACCTGTTACCGCTTCTTTATCAAAATTAAAAACTGTGAATATACTGAGTCTTAGGGCTAGGCGTACCTTCAATAGAAGGAAGTTTGGCAATGAAATATTCTGTAATAGCCTTTTATTATTACTATTATGGCCTAATATGGTTATTATATGATAGCGCATTACGGCGATACATAAGCCTACAGTTATAATAGACTTGTACAGTGTTAACCTATGTGTACGTTGGTATCTATAGCCACACACAGGCTAAGTAAGTTAATCAGGAAAACAGATTGACATAGGTCTAATATGTATATTAATAGACTTGACTTGGACCCTTTAAATCCACTTCTAATTAATATTAATATTATTTTACTACTACAACTACTACTAAGTTACTACTACTACTACTACTACTACTACTACTACTATTACTACTACCACTACTACAACTATTGCCACTTTACTACTACTACTACTACTACTACTACTACTACTACCACTTCACTACTACTATTACTACCACTTTACTACTATTACCACCACCTCACTACTACTACTACTACTATTATTATTATTACTACTACCACTACTACAACTATTGCCACTTTACTACTACTACTATTACTATTATTATTATTATTACTACTACCACTACTACTACAACTATTGCCACTTTACTACTACTACTACTACTGTTACTAGTACTACTATTGCCACTTTACTACTACTACTACTACTACTACTATTACTACCACTTCACTACTACTATTACTACCACTTCACTACTACTATTACTACCACTTTACTACTATTACCACCACCTCACTACTACTACTACTACTACTACTACTACTACTACTACTACTACTATTATTATTACTACTACCACTACTACAACTATTGCCACTTTACTACTACTACTACTACTACTACTACCACTTCACTACTACTATTACTACCACTTTACTACTATTACTACCACTTTACTACTATTACCACCACCTCACTACTACTACTACTACTACTACTACTACTACTATTATTATTATTACTACTACCACTACTACAACTATTGCCACTTTACTACTACTACTACTACTACTACTACTATTACTACCACTTCACTACTACTATTACTAACCACTTTACTACTATTACTACCACTTTACTACTATTACCACCACCTCACTACTACTACTACTACTACTACTACTACTACTACTACTACTACTACTACTATTATTATTACTACTACCACTACTACAACTATTGCCACTTTACTACTACTACTACTACTACTACTACTACTACTACTACTACTACTGTTACTAGTACTACTATTGCCACTTTACTACTACTACTACTACTACTACTACTACTACTGTTACTACTACTATTATTACTACTACTACTACTTCTACTGCTACTATTACAATTGATCGTTGTATTTTAAGTGGCAATAGGCTTATATGTTGTTATAGAACCAGCTGATAGAACTACGGGTTATATTTCCGGCATTTCTTACCACATTAGTAGCTGTAAGGCTTCTAATGGCTTATGAAAGCTTTTAATAATGTCTGAACATATTATATCTGCAAACGCTTCCTTCAGATTTTCAAAGAAGATAGTACCGCCTGCTTTGTATTGTCTTGTGTTACGCTGTTTTGTTTTATCCTGCACCTGTCTTGTCTTGTCATGAAATATATATAATATTAGAATCTTTTTGAATAAATTTCTGGGCAAATTTTTTATTTAGCAAAATATGGTTAGCAATTTACATCTATCTCTTTTGTAGGCCTACTCGATTCAATTCACGTTTAACTTGTACGTTAGCCCTGATTTCATTCTATATCATAATCATGCTCTATTTTTTTAATATGCAGTAAGCTTATATATTTAGGGCTATATTATAACCTATTAGGTGAATAAAAAGTAAGATTACGCTATAGCTGTGATTTTCATTTATAACGAGTGTGTCGAAGTTTCTGTTTTTTTAATGACACCACGTTTTTTTTTCTTCCATTTTTTGGATTCTTCTATAGTTCTGTAAAAATTGCCTCAAAATGATGATCCGAGTGCATTTGTAGACCTACATAACAATGAGAAATGCTTAATATATCAGTGTATCACTATGAACAATAACGGGGGTCATGAATTAAACAAAAACAAAAGCAAATCAGAAACAATTGAACAACAGTGGTCCTTTCAATCATGGCGAATCTCAGGCCAACAGAAAGAGAATAAATTGAAATACTGATGATCGACTAATATATTTTTGGATCTGTTTCTATCACCATAACCACATTCGGACTAGGGTTAGTAGAGAAGAACGTCGGCGCTATAGGCGTTTGGCTGACGGCGATTTTAAGTAGGCCCTAAGGTATCATACTTAGTTCCCTATTTAAGGACTTACTATTTTCAAGTCAAACTTCGTAATATAGGCCTAGAGACTAACTAAACTTGAGATTTACGTACCTTAGAATTTCATTTCTTAATGTTATGTATTGCCAGTGGGCCCGGGTTCAAATCCCGATCGATCTGTCTTGAATTTAAGATTTGTGCAGGGCAAGTCCGTGGTCCAGAAAAGACGGGGGTTTTCTCCGGGTATTCCGGTTCCTCTGACATCCAAATATTTCTCCTCCTTTATCATCATCATCATCATCATCATCATACTCATAAGCAATATTTAATAATTTGAGGTTTGTTTTTTGACCAGTTTACTGAATCGACTTTCTCTTAATATGTTAAACATTAGACCTAATATTTTAAATACCTAAATACAAAGATTGGAACTTTAATAGTGGCAACTATTTATTTATTACTATAATTTATTTCCAAGAAATAGTCTCCCCAGGCATCCTGGGTTGCCAAAAACACAGGATAATACACATATTAGAATAATAATGATTACAGTAAATAGGTAGATGAGTCAAATTGAAATGTGAACTTAGAGCTTAAATTTAAGAATTAATAAATTTGTACATACTCGTATATTGTAACAAGCACACACCAACGGATAGAAAGGGGGGGGGGGATTATGATTATGATACCTGTGTGAAACTTCTAGTCCTTCAATTAGTCACCAACATTGTCAACAGCTCGTTGTCAGCGTTGCAGAAGTCGTAGTATAGCCTACTTGTAGCAGCGCCTGTTCTATTGATGTTTCTGATGGAGCGATCTACTGCTTGCAGAATCTCGGGAATAGTCGAGAATCGAATGCCACGGAGTGGTTCCTTCATCTTTGGGATCAAGTCATAAACAAAGGGGCTTAAGTCCGGTGAATGTGGTGGATGGAAAAGCACTTTCCAACAGCAGCGACGGTACAGATCAGCTACAGAGTGTGCCACGTGCGCCCGAGCATTATCCTACAAAATGATGGAAAGGTTCTGCAAAAATTGTTGCCGCTTCCTTCGCATCGCTGGTCTCAGGTTGAGGTCAAACCTTCATGACATTATCTTGCTGTACGACCACGGATACATTGAATTTTCAACCAACTTTGCTGTTCCTGCTTTGTAAACTGGCGAAAACACAACAGTTTAGATCGGTAACTCACACAAGACTATCTTCTTCTGTCCACAGCGCATGAGCTTTGAGTCGGAAGGGAAAGTCTATTTACTGTAAGGCATGTTAGACATAGACTAATATATCATAGAAGTGAGAATAAATAATCCCCTCTCGTTTCGCTTCCACAGCAGTTTTACCACTATTAAAGTTCCAACCCACGTAATTTTATTTTACCTCATAAATGACAACCAGTTCTAACTAATTATATTTAAATTTCTATTGTATGCAGCTTAACTGGTAACTTAGATAATAGCAATTATTATCTTCCACAACGTGTGTGTGTTTATTTAATTATTTATTTATTTATTTATTTATAATTTAATTAATTATTTAATTATTTATTTAGTTAATTATTTATTTAATTAATTATTTATTTAGTTAATTATTTATTTAATTAATTATTTAATTATTTATTTATTTATTTAATTATTTATTTAATTAATTATTTATTTATTTAATTATTTATTTATTTAATTATCTATTTATCTAATTATTTATTTATCTGATTACTTATTTAGTTATTCAATTAATTATTTATTTAATTATTTATTTATGTAATTATTTATTTAATTATTTAATTATTTATTTAATTATTTATTTACTTAATTATTTATTTAATTAATAATTTTATTATTTACTTATTTATATATGTATTTCGTCGTTGTTCCTGCAATAACTCCTATGTGCAAAATATATAATTTTTCAGTAGGAAGAAAAAACACATTTATTCAATCTAGGGCAGCCGTACATAGGAGACTGTGGACTCTTACATTTTCGAAACAAAGAAATACAATTACATATAGGATATTTTATTATTTGCTGTATCACTATTTAACTTAAGTTATTTAATAGAGCAAACATCTGAAAATCGATAAATATGCCGTATAGGAGTTATTGCAGGAACAACGACGATTTGTATTAAATGCAAACGAGAGAAGGCCTCAAGCCTTAACTATGCCAGGTAAAATAAAATAAATTATTATCATTATTATCCTAATCATAATCATCATCTTCGTCATTCATTCGAGTGTAAGGTTGATTCACCGCCTGTGCGTACTCTGGATAATCTCTGATCACAATGATCTATGCTTCTCTGCACTAGCGACATCTGTGAGCCACGTATGTAGAGTCGGGGCGAATAACGACAAGTCAAGGTCATTGTCATTATATCTTATTTCCATGTCTTAGAAAAGGGTTCTCAATTCAGAATTTTAATTGAAATATTATTTATTTATTTATTTATTCATTTATTCATTCATTCATTCATTCATTCATTCATTTATTCATTTATTCATTTATTCATTCATTCATTCATTTATTTATTTATTTATTTATTTATTTATTTATTTATTTATTTATTTATTTATTTGTTTATTTAACCTGATAGAGATAAGGTCATCAGGCTTTCTCTTCCCATCTACCAGGGGATTACAACTACAATATTATGAATACAATTACAATTAATATTTAATTTACAAATACAATAAAAATTTCTGAGGCTAAGGTTACCAGTTTAATTTATATCTTTATTGTTATTGGATAATTAATTAAATGTCAGAAGGAGAAAATATCTTGTTAATGTCTACATAAAAGGTAAAAGGTATCCCCGTAACATGCCATGAAGGCAATTGGGGGGTATGGAGGTAGAGCACTATGACCTCGGCACTATAATGAGGTGGTGTGGTCGGCACCACGCTCTAACCGCCTTTTACCCCCGGGAAAGACCCGGTACTCAATTTTTATAGGAGGCTGAGTGAACCTCGGGGCCATTCTGAAAGTTTGGCAACGAGAAAAAAATCCTGTCACCACCTGGGATCGAACCCCGGACCTTCCAGTCCGTAGCCAGCTGCTCTACCAACTGAGCTACCCGGCAGCCTGTTAATGTCTAGATACTTTTGAGAAATATAATTTAAACTTTATGGGTGCTATTCATAGACATTTCGCAGCACGCGCTACGAGCGTACTATGCTAGCCCCGGCTATCCACTGGTTACTAGCACAGAATTCAAATCATATCCTATCGCTAACACTGGTTTATGAATACGAAAAACGCTGATCATCCACCGGAAGACCGCGCTAAAAATGTCTATGAATACGGCCCTCTGAGTTCAGAGGCAAAAGTAAGTTAAAACCAGACGTCTTAGGAAACATTAACCTTTCCGTAAATAATATAAACTTTGCACGACTTTATCGTGCAAGCAGCCTTCGCCTTGATTTCTGGAAATGATTTAGAGTAGCGATGTTTACTTCGCCGGTACTGACGGATAAGCAAGTCTTGTCTTGTCAGCTGCCCACTCAGTACGTGTATAACCTAAAAATGGTGGTGTTGTCTGTGTCTGCCATGTTTGACGGCCATCTTCGGGACAATGATGGATGGCTTCTATATTCCTCGTTTATTTATGTTCTAGTATCGTTACAACTCGAAACGAAGTGACAATGTGGTATTAAATACAAATAACTCTACAAGACAGTGGATAAGTTGCAAATGCTGCGATAATGTATTGCTTTCCTCCGTGAGATAGAGGAGAACCAGGGAAGATGTAAACACTAGCGGAAAGATGCAGAAGTAGATCGTACTACTTGTCCTATCGCGTATCTGGAAGTGTTAATCTTCACAATTACCACACTGCTCAAAATCTGGTTTAACTAGTAATATTCCTACAATGCTGTCCACATTTATTCTGTTCACATTCCATTTTAGAATGTTCAAATCACTCCACAGTCATGTTTCCTGCAGTTTCAATTATTTAACTTCTTTTCCATTTCTGCTGCTTCTTTCAGTTCCACTAGGTCTACTCCCTTTTATACTGAAGATTTTTTACTGCTCCCTTTTTTATACATATGACCTCAACGGAGATTGCCCTAGGATACATCATACTAAAACAATAATTTCACAAAAATCGTTTTTGACCAGCTTAAAAAGAAAATGGGTGGTAAAATATTGAACATAAAATGTAAATATATACATTTCTTAATAAATAAACATAGTGAGATTCATATAAAATGATTTCTTAATATTATTACAGAATATTTGATTATACTTATTATATCTGCCTCGAGAGATTTCTCAAGTTTAGTCTAGGCCTATACGCCTATTTTCCTTTTAATAAAAGTTTGCGTCACTTAATTTTCTACTCATTCCTTTATTTCTGGGACGATTAATCTTATTCTTTTATTACTATTACTATACCTGGTAAGGTTTATCTTGTCTCAGTAGCAATGATACAAAGTCCCTTCAAATGAGGGTGGAGATTATAGGAGGGTTGTAAATTTTCAGGATTCCTTTCAAAATCTCCTTATTGTACAGGCTGCCGGAACTCAGTTTCTTGAAAGACAAGCTCAGTGACGGAACTACACAGTACGAAGAGAGATATTTTGTTATTTTATTTTGCGCTACAGAATGTATCAACTAGTCCATTCCGCCACTGGATGGATGGACGGCATAGCTCCACTCCCCCATCGCCATAACAATACGACAAGATACATCACACAGCCTTTAATACTACTACTAGGCCTACTGCCACTATTACGTCTATTATTGCTACTTCTGCTACTACTAATAGTGCTGCTGCTAGTACTGCTAATAGTACTACTACTGCTACTATAATTGTTTTTTTGAAAGATGGGACATGGCAGTTAAGCGGCCGAGCTTGGAACTACAGTGCATGTTGCCAATACGGACTACCATTCTGCCAGCTGGTGGAAGCTAGCAGTTGTCGTTAAGATGGCTGACGTTAAAACATTCATTGACAATTGACGCGAAGGTAAGAAAACAATACAAAAATCGACAGAGAATCAAAGACGAAACGTACCAATGCTAACATTGTGTGCACAATAAATGTCGCCAAGAGAGCTATTAAGCACTCGCCACGTGGGAACTGTAAGTTTGGCAACTCAACCGTTGTTACCATAGCAACATGCCTACCACGCTATGTGACATTCAGTTGTTTTTTCGATTGCAACGCTCTTGTCATGTCCCATCTTTAAAAAAAAAGAAGTATAGTACTACTGTAGAGTACCTCTACTACTGATATTAGTACTACTATTACTGATACTGCTGCTACTAGTACTACTACTGCTAATAGTACTACTACTAGTACTAGGCCTACTACTGCTACTAGCCTACTAGTACTACTAAACCTACTGCTGCTAGTACTACTGCTTCTATTGCTACTTCTGCTGCTGCTACTATTGATATTACAACTGTTGTGTTTTTAGTCTGGTCCTGCTTCTTATTTCAGTTCCACAGCTTATTATTATTATTCTGATCCCACTGCTTCTGCTGCTTATTATTCTGATCTCACTACTTCTTCTTCCTCTGCACTCGCTACTTCTTCTTTTCTACATTACACGCTTTAACATCTTACGTTCAGACCAGGCTCATGGTCTAGTCGTCAGAACTTTTGGCTTTCGAATCCCAGTTACAACACAGGAATTTTTCCTTAAAGGGGATTATTGCTGTGTTCGTCTATGGTCTGGAAGTTGGGTTAAGTTTAGATTTAAGACCTCTCCTGGCGCAACATAATTATTATCGTCTTATCATCGGGGTAATGTAATCCGTCTTTCAGGCGCCCCAACTTCAGAAGTCGAGGATAAAATCTTATATATATTCATATTACGTAGTATCTTTGGGTATTTATCAGTAGGCCGTGAACTATTTGCTGTGATTCTGTTTCTATTGTATTTTGTTTATAAATGACTTTTATTAATTTGTAACCTCTGTAATCATTCTCGTATTATTGTTATTCATTAAATGATAGGTTTCTGGCTCTATCTTAGAAACAAATGGACATAACCCTTAAATTCGCAAAGTATCCTATAGGATAGCACAGGTTAATAGGCTATATGCTATAATTTTAATAGAACAATAGAAAAAAATTGGTAGGAAAATTAAAATTTCACAATACTGTAATATTGTACAACATATAAAATATGGACATTGTGATAGTTGTTTTCTTTACAGTCCGACACAGTTTAATAAACTAGTGTGAGAAATGAAGTTTCGCCAATTTAAGGGTTAATAAATTTTTATTATTTTTAGATGGGATTTATCTTCATTTTTAAAATGACGTGTCTAAAAATAGGGGGTGCAAATTGAAATTCAAAAGTTCAAAACTGGAATTTATTATTTTTTGGTCCTACAGCCCTATATCTGTTATGGTAACAATTAATATTAAAGTGCGCTCTTTGTATAATGGCAGCTGACAATATAAAAATGTTAGCATACATGCCCAACTTGGAGTCAGGCCACAAAAGGGAAAAAAGCACTGGAGGAGGGGAGTTCGATCCGGTGCTGTGGATTGGACTTCGGCGTAGCTCAATGATAAGAGCGCTTGGTACGTAGAACCAGGGACCCGGGTTCGATCCCCGAACGATATTGCAATTTAAAAGCGACCAGTATTCAGGTTTTAATTCTCCTTTGTGTGTGTATATATGTATAAGCCTATGTGTAATTTTCCTCAATGTTGTATAGTTATAATTTACATTTGACTTTGTTATTCTTGTAATTTGTAATATTGCTTCACTTACCGCTTGCATATTCATGGAGTGTAACTTCTAGCCTTATATTATTTTGTAATTATTATTTAGTATGTTCGCATTATTTTACTCGACTTGTGCTTGTATAACTAGCTATATACATTTTTATTAGTGTTCTTTAAATATTAGTCTGTAAAATTGTATCAGCTTCTTTTGTTTCTGGCTAAGTGGAAGAGAAAGCCTGATGGCCTTAACTTCGCTAGAATAAATTATTATTATTATTTTTTTTATTTCCATTTCGTACAATATTCTGGTCACGAGACATAATCATATACTTTGTCTTTTCGGGATTTACTTCCAAACCGATCGCTTTACTTGCTTCAAGTAAAATTTCCGTGTTTTCCCTAGTCGTTTATCCTTCGAAGAGGTGGAAAAATTCAAATACCTTGGAGCAACAGTAACAAATATAAATGACACTCGGGAGAAAATTAAACGCAGAATAAATATGGGAAATGCGTGTTATTATTCGGTTGAGAAGCTCTTATCATTCAGTCTGCTGTCCAAAAATCTGAAAGTTAGAATTTATAAAACAGTTATATTACCGGTTCTTCTGTATGGTTGTGAAACTTGGACTCTCACTCTGAGAGAGGAACATAGGTTAGGGGTGTTTGAGAATAAGGTGCTTAGGAAAATATTTGGGACTAAGCGGGATGAAGTTACAGGAGAATGGAGAAAGTTACACAACACAGAACTGCACGCATTGTATTCTTCACCTGACATAATTAGGAACATTAAATCCAGACGTTTGAGATGGGCAGGGCATGTAGCACGTATGGGCGAATCCAGAAATGCATATAGAGTGTTAGTTGGGAGACCGGAGGGAAAAAGACCTTTAGGGAGGCCGAGACGTAGATGGGAGGATAATATTAAAATGGATTTGAGGGAGGTGGGATATGATGATAGAGACTGGATTAATCTTGCACAGGATAGGGACCGCTGGCGGGCTTATGTGAGGGCGGCAATGAACCTTCGGGTTCCTTAAAAGCCATTTGTAAGTATTATTATTATTATTATTATTATTATTATTATTATTATTATTATTATCCCCGGTGCCGGAGGAAATTTTTCTTCTCTAATATTAATTGTTCAAAACTGGAGATGGTTTGGTGGTGAAGGGGACAAACAAAAAAATTCAGTCAGCAGTGGATTCGAACTCCCCCCTCCTGATAACTGATTTTTCCTCAAAATCATCCCCTGCACGTCTAAATTATTCAAGATGGGAAGTTGTTGAAGTTAAACGAACACACGGTATGTCTCTAATAGAAATAAATCATGATCAGCAGGATTCTCAGTTTATTTTATTTTATTTTATTTTAAATCCACCACCAACAGAAGCAGGCTTCCAATTACAGGTGGCTTACATACATGTATACACAAAATACATAATAAGAGAGAAAAAAACAACAAAACAAACAACACAAACGAAAGAAAGAAAATACATAATGGTAATAGATGCTAGAATATAATAATACAGTTAATATAGTGCCAAATGTCAATATAATGATGCAAAATTATTTTAAAACTTGAGTAAAAACATTATAATACACTCCTTCATAATTTAAATATCTAAGGAAATACAATGCTTTTTAATATTGTATGAAATTTTTCAATTGTTAAACTGAAATCCAATTGAGAATCACAGTTTAAAGACAGAGAGTTGTAAGTATTACACATAACAAACAATGGAGAGTTCTTGAAGAAAACAGTTCTAGGAATAGGAATAATAAAAGGTTGCGTATGACGTAATTCTGTTCTTTTTACATTGAACTGAAGGAATTTAAGAAAATCACAGTTATTCAATATACCATTAACAGTCTTATAGAGTAAAATTTGGCTATTTATTAATCGTCGAGATTTTAAAGTTTTATAATTAAATTCAAAAAGTAACTGATTATATGAAATTTGCTTGTCATAAGACGATACGTGATGTTTTTTAAAATATAAATAACGTAAAAATCTTTTCTGTATCCTTTCTATTTGCATCTGATGGGACTGGAACTGAGGTGACCATATTACAGACGCATACTCCAGCTTACTTCTAACCATAGTTTTATAGAGAGTATCAATAATATTTTTATTTTTTAATTCTTTTGTATTTCTGATTATAAATTCTAATTTTCTATATGCATCAATTACTACGTGATTTAAGTGCATTTTAAAACATACAATACTGAGGATACGATGAAAGAGTAATGGAACGGAGAAAAATTCTCTCCGGCGCCGGGATTTGAACCCGGGTTTTCAGCTCTACGTGCTGATGCTTTATCCACTAAGCCACACCGGATACAACTCCGACGCCGGTTAGAATCGTCTCAGATTAAGCTCCAACTCTTGGGTTCCCTCTAGTGGCCGCCCTCTGCACTACGTCATAGATGTCTATGAACGCAGGACCGAAGTCCACACATGTGCTGAGGTGCACTCGATATGAGTGACTAGTTGGCCGGGATCCGACGGAATAAGCGCCGTCTTAAGTCACGAAGTGATTTACGCATATCATATATATTATTTTAATGTACCGAAGTACATATGATATTTCCATGCAGATATTCTGCGTCATCATACGATGAAAGAGTAATGGAACGGAGAAAAATTCTCTCCGGCGCCGGGATTTGAACCCGGGTTTTCAGCTCTACGTGCTGATGCTTTATATACTAAGCCACACCGGATACAACTCCGACGCAGGTTAGAATCGTCTCAGATTAAGCTCCAACTCTTGGGTTCCCTCTAGTGGCCGCCCTCTGCACTACGTCATAGATGTCTATGAACGCAGGACCGAAGTCCACACATGTGCTGAGGTGCACTCGATATGAGTGACTAGTTGGCCGGGATCCGACGGAATAAGCGCCGTCTTAAATCACGAAGTGATTTACGCATATCATATATATATATATATATATATTATTTTAGTGTACCGAAGTACATATGATATTTCCATGCAGATATTCTGCGTCATCATACGATGAAAGAGTTCCATTACTCTTTCATCGTATGATGACGCAGAATATATTAAAATAATATATATATATATATATATATATATATATATATATATATAATACTGAGGATGTTCTCAAATCTAATGTAGGAGAGATAATCGAAGTTTACACTATGTAACTTCTTCCCCTTACGAAAGCCACTCCAAGTAAGCAGGTGTCTTCGCAGTGAGATGATGGAATCTCCCCGAGCTTCTTGTGTAGATTTTGTAGATAGCAGCTCTGTCTCGCCATGTTTGGTAGTTTCACAGTAGCGCTTGTGTATGCACTCCCAGCTGCTTGTCGCGTTACCTCCTGCAGTCGTAACGTTAAATTATCCCATGCTGCAGCGACTTTATTATCTTGGTTAATTATTTAACGGCTGAAGTGATTTTCATACAAGTTTTCTGCTTTTTTGTATCGAAACAAACCTGTCCATGATACGTAGGTACTCCCATCTTCTTCTCTATCTACGTATAAGTTTGTGGTAAAGTGGTGACATCAACTCAGAGATAATTTTTCATCCTGGAAATTGCTACTAATTATGGTCAATTGTTGTTTTTATGTTCATTTGTTATACTTATTACCAGCAACATTACCATCTTCTTTAAAAAATTGAGCCATTTGACTAGTTTCTTTACCATGTGGATTATGCAAAAACAGCACATTGTATAAATAGTCTACATTCACTCTGTGGTCATAAGGACATCATGGCTTCAGTTCACTACATGACAGACAATATAAAAACACAAAACGACCATCCTCGGCTTTGGAATTCCCTACCGAGTAATGTCAGGGACTGTCAGACATCAAACCAATTTAAGAATAGACTAACGAAATATTTTTCTAACAATTCTTGTTAACAATAATAGCTGTTCCAGGTTTCTCAATGTTTAATGGTTATATATAAATATCTGAATTATCTCATTATTATTATTATTATTATTATTATTATTATTATTATTACTATTATTACTATTTCTTACCAATGTTTATTATTGTCACACTAACATTACTTATCCAACTTTCATTATTTACGTTCATGTTGTTTCATGGTCTAGATCAGAGGTCTCCAAAAAGCGTATCGTCTTTCGTGCTCTCGATGCTGCCCGCCGAACACAGTGTGCTGTAAGGGTAGAGAAGGGGAAGGGACTCGTACCTCAACAGATGGGAACGATCAGTGGGGGATCGCGGCAATGGTCTGCTGATGTTTACAAATAATATCAAAATAATAAGAAATATCATATGTTTGTATATTATTTTGACATATATGAAGCTGGAGCCCCGTCTGTTGCTATTGACACAAGTCATTGCAAATTCAACCTCTTCTGTTCTATGGTGCCTTTCAATGCCTGGAAAAGATCTTCTCCACTTGTATTTTGTAATTACATCTAGAAGACATTCAGACACAGTAAAATGTTCATTAACTCCTGGATGAAAATTTCTAGGTGAGCTTTGTCTTTTCTATCTGTGCTTTCGTCCAATGCAACTGAATAAGCTACAAACTGGTTAATTGTGGTTTCGACTTCAGATTCAATTACATTTACAATCTTGAAATTCCTTCTCTGAACTGTAATTGGAAACAATTTAAATTTCTTAAACTTTGACTTTGTTCAGGACACAATATTTTAGTAACGTCCTGTATGCACGATTTTACAAATGATGCTTCTGTAAAGGGCTTCATTGATTTTCCAATATTCCAAGCTAGAACATAGCTAGCAAGAAGCTTTTATTGTTTAAGACTGAGGACACGTGTGTGATTTGTGTTTGTATTTTCTTGTTTTACATTTATCAAAATATTTGTAGGCCTACGCACTTCACCTAAAATTAAACGAAAAACTATATGTTTGTCATCCGGAACTGAGTGTAAACGTTTTGTAATATACTGATTATTATGTATAACCAACAGTTATACAGATAGCCCCAAAATAAATTCTTTTCAAATGTCCAACATGCGAAAATAAATTATTTTCACATGTCTAACATGCCTGTAATTGTATGATATTCTTTGTAAAGAGTCCAGTAGTGTTGTCGCATGTTGAATTTTAACACACCCTTAAGCATGTTCGAACAAATTAAGCATTTCACATTCTCCCCACTAACACAAAAATATTTCTCTTCCTATTCATCCTTGAATGTACTACGTCCATGATTAGAAGACATTGTGAAACGGTGGAACACGCCGACCAACACAATGATAATACCAGTCCGCCACTGCTCTTCGTTTACGCATAAACATTGAGTACAGTACAGGTGGGAATGGGTGAGGCGGAACGCGCCCGTTACGTACTGGCTTCGGTTCCGTTCAGGGGCTTACTCGCGAGTACGCTTTTGGAGACGTCTGAATTAGACTATTGTGTGGATGTATGTCACCATGGTACACACATTCAACATATGTAGGTGTAAAAGAACTGTTTGAGTTCCTTAACTGAGTTCAATAGTTTACTTACAATAAAGTTTTTTTAACCCCTCAAATATTTATGAAAAATGGTAGCCTGTATTTTAGCGTCTCTACACGATCAGTATCACTGTCAATATTTCTGGTCACTATTAATGCCCTTCTTGCATATACAATGGATTATAATAAAATAAATACATGTTTAGCTATAATATTAGCCCTAATCACAGAAAGCAGATTTAAACCGAAATGATAGGTCAAAGACTGGCTACGAAGCGAAAGATGTACAGGATTGTTTCCGATCTTTGATAACGAATTTGAATGACGTCATGTGCGTCAGGAATCACACCGACAGCTGAATTGCGGCGAGAGGTGGTAGACCAGTAGTGAGTGATTTCATAATCAGAGTGCACGGTGTATCACAGTAGCAATGCCCAAGAAAATCGAGCCTTTTTGGGAGGGATACATAACAACCCTTTCCGATGCAAAGTACAGTTACGTGAAAATCATAGGAGCCTGCAAAAAAACGTGGTTTCGTTATTCCCAAGAAAGGCATCTTGTGTGTATCTAATAAGACTGGCAAAGCTCGGATGGGATTAATTCCAGAGTGGAAAAAGCAAGTAAATCCATCCCCGTCACAAGTCGCCATAACCCCACGAGATGATACAAATTAATTCCATTCGAGCTTTACCAATCTTATTAAGTACACAGAAGATGCCTTTCTTGGAAATAACGAAACCTCGTTTACTGCAGGCTTCTTTTATTTTCACTTAACTGTACTTGGTATCGGAAAGGAGTGTTATGTACCCCTCCCAAAAAGGCTCGATTTTCTTGGGAATTTGTGCTGTGAGTAGCGGTGCACTCTGTGAGATCACTCACTACTGGTCTGTCACCTCGCGCCACAGTTCAGGTGTCGTGTGACTCCTGCCTCACATGATGTCATTTAAATTCGTTATCAGAGATCGGAAACAACCATGTAGACTATTCTCACATGAATTTGTTGCGGGAAATATAGCTCACTGGTGCTACAAAAATATTTGCGAATGAGTGTCTACTTTAGTCAAGTTACTTCGAATGATTCATTATCCTTAAATTCTGAACACACTGTATATTGTTCTTCAATCTCTCTTTAAAACAGTTTGTAATAGTTTCAAGTTGGACTATTCCTGCTGTTGTTTGCGTGCATTTTCTACAACCGGTTATTCACATAAATACGTCTAATTGGTATCAAAGAAAAGCATTTTATTATATTTTTAGAATATTTGCTTAATGATTGTAACATGGAAAGAATGGTTTATGTAATTTATATCGTAATGTCAATTAAGTAGTTCATTAATGGAAATGATAGTGCAACTTTGTTTTCCAAAGACAAAAAAATGCAATATAGGAAATGTTCTCATGACGTAACGATTTATATGCGTTTGACATTTAATTTTCTTAAACAGAATACGTTATAGCTTCTTAATTTAGAATGCAGTTGTATAAAAAGTGGTAAAGAGAATACCTATCCAATTATAATATACTAAATGAAATGCACTTATTTCTTCTAATAGATCCAATGAGGGTAGATACTGTTCTTTTTAGTGTAACTAAAATTAGAGTATAAAAGTGTAACATCTATACTAGTAGATCTAATAAATCTGTAGCCGAAATTTTTCCGGTAATTTTCGATTTTCCAAAAATAATTGGTTCTAACATATATAATTAACCACCCTGAAACCGAAAATCGCTTTTTTGAAATTTTTGTTTGTATATCTGTCTGTCTATCTGTCTGTTTGTTACCTTTTCACGCGATAATGACTGAACGGATTTCGATGAAAATTGGAATATAAATTAAGTTCGTTGTAACTTAGATTTTAGGCTATATGGCATTCAAAATACATTATTTAAAAGGGTGGTTATAAGGGTGCCTGATTTAAATAAATCGAAATATCTCGCTTATTATTGATTTTTGTGAAAAATATTACATAACAAACGTTTCTTTAAAAATAATTTGCGATAAGTTTTATTCCATGAAACATTTTGATAGGACTGATATTTAATGAGATAAATGAGTTTTAAAATTAAAATAACTGCCATCTAAGGCCGTGTAATGAATTAAAAAACAAATTACTTCACCTATAAGGAGCTTTGGACAGCAACAATCGAAAGCTATGAAAGATAGCCTACAGAGAATGTTTCTGTGTTTGTATGAAGTAATATCGGAAGCTAAATTAACCGATTTGTATAATTAATTATTATTTCACCATTGGAAAGTGTAGTTTCTCTAGATGGACATAATGCTATAATGTTATTACAGTAACTTCTGATATGATATAATATAATATAATATAATATAATATTAGTATAATATAATATAATATAATATAATATGTAATATTATATAATATAATTTAAGTTATTTGAAGGGTTCACAACCATAGTGGGCCAAGCGCCATTTACTGAATACGTAGAAAACAAGGGTTAAAATTAAGTTATTACCATAATTCAATGGAAACCTATAACAAGTAAAATAAAATGTACACATTAAATCTAAATGATGTCAATGTTCATTAAACTATGGTTGCATGTAATAAAAATTAAGAAACATGTTAAAGGAATTGTCATTGCACCAAATGAGTGTCTCTGGACCAAAATGATCGCATTTTAATTATTTGGATGCAATTTAAATTGAGTAACATATTAAACGATTTATCCTTCTATCAAACACGAATGTTCCCTGGATCAAATGTCCTATTTTAATTATGTAATTACTTTATATGTATTTCTAACAGGTGCAGCGGAGCGCACGGATACGGCTAGTTTAAAATAATTGTATCCATGTCAACTTACTTAGTTTTACTTTTAATATTCAATTGTTACAGGGTTGCCAGGTTTTCAGAATGCAAATATATGACAGTTGTAGTAACATTTTCTCGAAGAAAGTACGCGGAAGTTTTAAGGGAAAAAGATGCTGAAATTTGACTTAATTCACCTTTTTATTAATTTTTCGCGTAAAATCTTTTAATTGTAGAGAATATATTACAAATAAAATGTAAGCCCTAACTCAATGCTATGTCCTTTAATGATGTCATTTTAAAACTCTGTTAGCTTACTGGAATTTCATTGTCCGATCTCATTTGTTTCAAATTTACCACAATGTCAATCTGATTTCGCTTGTTTATTTTATATAATTTCATTATTCAATTGTGTGGCGCCCTATCTCCAATAGTTTTTTGTTTTATTTACTAGATAGCAGGAGATGGTATTAGCCTATTTCTTAGTTGTTTTTGTCAGACATGTTTGAAATTTTTTTATTTCAACTATGGAAATGTGTTTGTTACATATTGACATAAATAGTTATTGTAGTGTCTGAAATACTTAGTATGTAAATAGTGTATATTATATAGGTTGCTGTTAGTGTAGTTTTGTGTTTTGTACTGCATTTTTAACTTACATATAGACTATAGTTAAATTACATAAGTTAGGTCAGATACAACTGTTCATGAGTGGGATAGTTATATACAATGGAAGTAATTTAATACAGTTATATGAACACTTTTTAATGATTGAATAAAATTAATAAAATCGGTTAAAAACAAGACACGTTTCGGAGGAGTGCCCCTCCATCTTCAGTGGTAGTACCACGACTGTAACAGGAACATAATTTGTATAAGGTTCATGGTAATTTTATTTTTAACAATTGTTGACATTTAAATCATTTATCTTTGTAAAATTTACTATTAACCACTTACCTTATAAAGAATGCGTCAGAAAGAACGGATGGATTTCAAACTATCGATACGCAACGAGGAGAGAGATATAGTGAGGGGGATCACGACTGTTGGGTCAGCCATAGAATGCAGTTTCAGTTGAGAATATGGTGTTGGTCTGGTGTACAACGTGCTTTCATCGTAGAGACATTTTTGAAAAATGAGGAGTCTGTGATCGCCACTCAGGACTCACTTCGACATCGGATGTCACGCTAGGATTCAACTCGGAATACAATTTTGCGGTGGGTGGCTTCATTTCGTATCACAGGTTCAACATTAAAGAAGAAATCACCTGGACGAAATTCTATTGCACTGAGATTGTCCGAGGCTACGGTAACATCTCGCGCCCTGCGACTTCTTTCTTTGGGACCATTTGAAGGCGTAAGTTCGTAAACATCGATCACATACACTGGACGAACTGAAGACAGCGATTCGTGAAGAAATCGTGGCAATTGCACCAGCTATGACTGTGAAAGTGATGGCGAACATCAGAAAACGCCTCGATGCCTGTATTGAAAGCCAAGGACATCATATGGATAATGTTGTTTTACATAAATAAACTGCATGTATTGGTGAATATGTTGATAACAATAAATTTTTGATTTGATGAATCTTTACAATTTTCTTGCCATGTGAAATCCATCCGTTCTTTCTGACGCACCCTGTACAATTAATGTTCCTGTTACAGTCGTGATACTACCACTGAAGATGGAGGGGGCACTCCTCCGAAACGTGTCTTGTTTTTAACCGATTTTATTAATTTTATTCAATCATTAAAAAGTGTTCATATAACTGTATTAAATTACTTCCATTGTATATAACTAGACTATAGTTAGTTACAAATTATGGGCAGGATTAGCAAATAGAAGACTAGACTTGTAAATAATGTGAAAAATGTGACCAACTGCTCAAAAAATGAGGCAGAAAATGTAAAAAAAGTAGAAAGTATAGTAAGCCTACAGCAATATTTGCGGTCCACATCTGTGGAGTAACGATTAGCGCGTCTGGCCGCGAAACCAGGTGGTCTGGGTTCGATTCCCGGTCGGGGCAAGTTACCTGGTTGAGGTTTTTTTCCGGGGTTTTCCCTCAACCCAATATGAGCAAATGCTGGGTAACTATCGGTGCTGGACCCCGGACTCATTTCACCGGCATTATCACCTTCATCTCATTCAGACACTAAATAACCTAAGATGTTGATAAGGCGTCGTAAAATACCTACTAAAATAAAAAAAAACATCTTTGCCTAGCCATTCAAGTGAGAGTTTACAGTATATCAAGTGAATCTTTAGATATGTTTTTCCGTAAATTGCTTTTTTGGTCGTCGTGCTCAACATAAATTGATATAACTCAGACACTACCTGTCAATAATACTTACTTACTTACTTACTTACAAATGGCTTTTAAGGAACCCGTAAGTTCATTGCCGCCCTTACATAAGCCCGCCATCGGTCCCTATCCTATGCAAGATTAATCCAATCTCTATCATCGTACCCCATCTACGTCTCGGCCTCCCCAAAGTCTTTTTCCCTCCGGCCTTAAATGTTGTACAGATCTTAAACAGACCATTTAAAAAGATTTGGCTGCATTAGAATTTTTATGTTTAAATTGAATATAAAAATAATTAATAATTGTAAAAAAAATGTCTGTCCTTGCATCTGAATACAACTTCACAAGATTTGTTCTAAAATCCTTAGGCAGCTAAAAGCATGAAGGGTTGGGAGAGGAGGGTAGGAGAGGCCAGCGAGCTTGGAGGGTCAGGTTCTAGCAAGCTGGATAGATCCTCTTTGGTTCTTGTCATGCTCGACAAACATGAGCCGAATATAGGACTTAAATGCACGATACTATTACTATTACCACCATCACCATTACTAATTGAGAGGTAAGACCTGCAATTCCTTATCTAGTAGAAGATGCGTCCGCTTCTGTAATCAAAATGTTATAGTTTGAACTACATATTACGATATAAATCAATCAATATTTTTAAATGAATAATTATGCCAGATACAGTTGTATCATTACGTAGTAAAAATATATATCCTGTAATTTTAAATTATCTTTCATAAAGGATATAAGGAATGCTCAAAATATTTTAGAGAATGCTTTGTAACAATAATGATTAAGAAGGTACTTCCAGAGAACATCTAACAAAATTCTGACAAAATATCAGCAATAAATACTTACACAAAGGCAGATGCTAGATAGATTATCAAGAATTTGCTACTGCTATTTCTGAAGTTTAGAACAACTACACGTTCAAGAAATGAGTATTGCTTACATGAAGTTGCATGAAAAAATTTCATATTCTTTCCCTTGACATTTTATTCAATATATTAAACTTCCTATAGCGTTAAGAGGGTCGTGAAAATTTTACGATCTCCATCGTAGCTGCGCGTGTAGAGTATTGACGTGCTAGTGGTCTTTAATTTCAATAACGCCTGTACTCTCCTACAGAATATCACATCATAACTCTGTTCACCGTATGCATTTTATGGCAGCTAAGATGAAGCACATACTACACGACACCTGTCAACGGCGAATATTTTCATTAGTCTCAGTAATATTTTTCTTTCTCTACCGAAGGAAGATGTGATCTGGAAACTTTATACAATTATGAATTCCCTCGAAAATACCCGATATCAATTAGTAAAAGTTACGTTTTAAAACCATCATCACTTCCTTTCTTCTAAATATTTATTCCGGAAACTGTATGATATATTCGTTGAGAATGGAGAAACAGTGGCTCACCCGAGACGAAAAACTCATTTGACCGAACATTACGAGGACAAAGATCTGAGAGTATGGTGATAATTATGAGGATGATGACTATAGTTATATTTATTGTAAGGATGTAATTATTATGAGAATTATAGCAAGAACGAAAATGTTATGATTTTGAATGAGTAACTACAATAATGAGGATGCTTTAACGATGATGTTAGTTATGACAAGGATGATAATGTTAAGGACGATTGTAATGAGCGACTACTGTACAATAATGAGGATGCTATAATGATGGTGATAGTTATGACGAGGATGATAATGTTAAGGGCGATTATAATGAGTGACTACTGTACAATAATGAGGATGCTATAAAGATGATGTTAGTTATGACGAGGATGATAATGTTAAGGGCGATTATAATGAGCGACTACTGTACAATAATGAGGATGTTATAACGATGATGTTAGTTATGACGAGGATGATAATGTTAAGGACGATTATAATGAGCGACTACTGTACAATAATGAGGATGCTATAACGATGATGTTAGTTCAAACGAGGATGATGTTAAGGACGATTATAATGAGCGACTACTGTACAATAATGAGGATGCTATAACGATGATGTTAGTTATGACGAGGATAATAATGTTAAAGTCGATTATAATGAGCTATTACTGTACAATAATGAGGATGCTATAACGATGATGTTAGTTATGACGAGGATGATAATGTTAAGGACGATTATAATGAGCGATTACTGTACAATAATGAGGATGCTATAACGATGATGTTAGTTATGACGAGGATGATAATGTTAAAGTCGATTATAATGAGCTATTACTGTACAATAATGAGGATGCTATAACGATGATGTTAGTTATGACGAGGATGATAATGTTAAGGACGATTATAATGAGCGATTACTGTACAATAATGAGGATGCTATAACGATGATGTTAGTTATGACGAGGATGATAATGTTAAGGACGATTATAATGAGCGATTACTATACAATAATGAGGATGCTATAACGATGATGTTAGTTATGACGATGATGATAATGTTAAGGACGATTATAATGCGCAATTACTGTACAATAATGAGGATGCCATAACGATGATGTTAGTTATGACGAGGATGATAATGTTAAGGACGATTATAATGAGCGACTACTGTACAATAATGAGGATGCCATAACGATGATGTTAGTTCAAACGAGGATGATGTTAAGGACGATTATAATGAGCGACTACTGTACAATAATGAGGATGCCATAACGATGATGTTAGTTATGACGAGGATGATAATGTTAAGGACAATTATAATGAGCGACTACTGTACAATAATGAGGATGCTATAACGATGATGTTAGTTCAAACGAGGATGATGTTAAGGACGATTATAATGAGCGACTACTGTACAATAATGAGGATGCTATAACGATGATGTTAGTTATGACGAGGATAATAATGTTAAAGTCGATTATAATGAGCTATTACTGTACAATAATGAGGATGCTATAACGATGATGTTAGTTATGACGAGGATGATAATGTTAAGGACGATTATAATGAGCGATTACTGTACAATAATGAGGATGCTATAACGATGATGTTAGTTATGACGAGGATGATAATGTTAAAGTCGATTATAATGAGCGACTACTGTACAATAATGAGGATGCTATAACGATGATGTTAGTTATGACGAGGATGATAATGTTAAGGACGATTATAATGAGCGATTACTATACAATAATGTGGATGCTATAACGATGATGTTAGTTATGACGATGATGATAATGTTAAGGACGATTATAATGCGCGATTACTGTACAATAATGGAAATACTATAACGATGATGTTAGTTATGACGATGATGATAATGTTAAGGACGATTATAATGAGCGACTACTCTACAATAATGAGGATGCTATAACGATGATGTTAGTTATGACGAGGATGATAATGTTAAGGACGATTATAATGAGCGACTATTGTACAATAATGAGAATGCTATAACGATGATGTTAGTTATGATGATGATGATAATGTTAAGGACGATTATAATGAGCGACTACTCTACAATAATGAGGATGCTATAACGATGATGTTAGTTATGACGAGGATGATAATGTTAAGGACGATTATAATGAGCGATTACTGTACAATAATGGAAATACTATAACGATGATGTTAGTTATGACGATGATGATAATGTTAAGGACGATTATAATGAGCGACTACTCTACAATAATGAGGATGCTATAACGATGATGTTAGTTATGACGAGGATGATAATGTTAAGGACGATTATAATGAGCGACTATTGTACAATAATGAGAATGCTATAACGATGATGTTAGTTATGACGATGATGATAATGTTAAGGACGATTATAATGAGCGACTACTCTACAATAATGAGGATGCTATAACGATGATGTTAGTTATGACGAGGATGATAATGTTAAGGACGATTATAATGAGCGACTATTGTACAATAATGAGAATGCTATAACGATGATGTTAGTTATGACGAGGATGATAATGTTAAGGACGATTATAATGAGCGACTACTGTACAATAATGAGGATGCTGTAACGTTGATGTTAGTTATGACGAGGATGATAATGTTAAGGACGATTATAATGAGCGACTACTGTACAATAATGAGGATGATAATAATAATAATAATAATAATAATAATAATAACGATGATTATAACGATTATGAGAATAACGACAATAATAAGGATGATTATGATGAAAATAAATATGATGAGTAAAATAATATAAAAATGGTTACGGAAAATGAAAGACGCCAATAAGGATGATTCTGATGAGGATAATTATGGCGAGGATGATAATTAAGCATGATTATAATGAGCGACTAAAATAATGGGGATAATTGTGATGAAGAAAATTGTATCGAGGATGATTATGAGAGTGACTATAATAATGAGAATGACTACAATGATGAGGATGATTAGTGATGGGAATAATTATGACTAGGGAGATTCTAATAGCTACTGTTTTAAGGATGATTATATAGAATCGAACAAAATAATGAGAATGAACGTGATGAATAGAATAAATGACGAAGCCAATAATATTAAGTATGATTATGTAGTCCGCCTCCTTGGTCTCGAGGTAGCGTGCTGGTCTCCTGATCAAAGTGGCCCGGGTTCGATTCCCGGTAGTGAAGTCAGGAGATTTTAATTCGGACTTCTTTACGGGGATTAGTTGTCTGTCCATTGTCCAAGTGTGTGTGTGTGTGTGTGTGTGTGTGTGTGTGTGTGTGTGTGTGTGTGTGTGTGTGTGTGTGTGTGTGTGTGTGTGATGTCTCGCAGAGGTCACCGGGTACCCTGAGTACGTGTGCGTGTGTTCAGTAGAGTTGTGGGTCTAGGTACAATAAGCCTCAGGCTGCAGTGCCGAAATTAGTTAAAAAGTATTATAATGAGAATAACTACAATAATGAGGATGATTGGTGATGGGAATAATTATGACAAGGACGATAAAATTAAGGATGAGCATATAGAATGAAAAAAAATAATGCGGATGATTATGAGGGAAATAAGTGACGAGGACAATACTATTAAGGATGATTATAATGACAATGACTACAATAATGAGGATGATAATGTTGAGAATTTACTGTGACGAAAACGTTGATATTTTGGATGATTATAATGAGAATGATAATTATAAGGATTTACTGTGACAAAGACGATATATAGGATGATTATAATGAGAATGACTACAATAATGAAGATGATTATGGTGAGGATAATTACGATAATGAAGATAATAATTAATAACAACAATAATGAGAATAATCTTGGGAAGAATAATTATGATGTAAATGAGCATTTAAAAAAATTCATGGTTCTAGACGCTATAGTTTTTAATATATTACTTATTGAATGTTGATATTACATTATGTACTTTTCGAGAAAAATGCAATTAAAGCTTTCTTAGCAACTATAAGAAAGATTTAGGTATTTAAGAAGCACTGTGTAAAACTGCGTCCTAGTTTAGTTTGTAAAGAAAGCCTACAGGTAGCGCAATATGTCAGAACATAGAAATGCAGTTTTTACACTAAACTCGTTATTTCGTTCTCCTGTAAAATTTTCTTCCACGACTTTAGGTGCCTTTTCGCGCAACGGGTCACATATTAAGAATGGTTGTAACGAAGATGACTACAATAACGAAGATGATTATGATGAGGATAATTATGACGATGGCGATAATGCTAAATAAGATTAGAGCGAGAAAGACTACAACAATAAAGGGGACAAAATATATTAAAGACGATTGTAATGTAGATTATTATGGTGAGTATAAATACAACTAAGACGAATGATTATAATGAATGATTATAATGAATGACAAAACTATGAGGATAACTATGACGAGATTGATTGTAGTGAGTGAGTACAATAACAACGATGAATATAATTATAACGAGAGTGATTATATTAATGACAATTATGAGTGTGTACAGAAATAAGGATGGTTATGAAGATTAATTATGTAGAGTACTTATGATAACATTGTAGATAATTACAAGACAACGATTACTATAATAAGGATGATTATTATGAGTATAATTTATGACAAGAATGATAACATTAAGTATGATTATAATGAGAATAAATACAGCAATGAGGAGATTATGGTATAGATATTTGACGGTGATAATTAGAAGTGACCAAAAATGTGATAATGATAGTGATGACAAGATTGATAATAATAATAATCGTAATGAAGATGGTAAAGATAATGATATAGGCATTTAGGTAAAAGTGATGATGGAAATAATTATGTATAATGATGATAATTGTAAAGATGATAACCACCGGGGTAGCTTAAGTTTTAAGGTGCTGGACATCAGTGGAAACTCAGTCATGTTAATGCAGAAAGGTGTTGTATACTTGCAGAAAGATTTTTCAACAAAGCTTGTGGGACAAAGTGAGCAAGCAGATATAATAAATATGGGTCACTGAATTTCCTGTTGGTCAGGAGTCGTCATCTCAGTGCACTATGGTGCAGGCACAGTTTGCTCGCTAGCTCAGTTCTATCCCTTAGACATCAACTGTGTATCAGGAGTTTGGGGGAAGGATTCAGTTGATGGCAGAAGCGTTCGTTCACTTGTTCAACCCTTTTAATCAGTCTCTAGTAATTATAATAAAAATAAACACTGAAGAAGCATGCACTTAATTTATTTAAGAGGAACTGTGTAATAAGTAAATCATTTTTCATTTTAAGACAGGAAACAAATTGCATTTTTCCGTTATGTTTTGAAAGTAAATAGTTTTTTTTCACATTAAAGTAATTGAGAACTTACAGACCTATAATGCATTTTCACTGTTACAAAATATTAAACAAATCGAATCCATTACTAATATTTAAATCATGTCATCCTAGTCCTTTGTTCAAATGTCGTCAATAAAATAAAATTAATTATCCATTTTTTACCTACACTATATAACACAAAACCAATTATTTGTTATTATGTATAACATATGAAACATATTATCGTTTCTGTTACAAGACTGAAGTAAGCCTAAATTATTTTATTACAAAGTAAATAACAAATGGTAAAAACTATTTTCGATGATCATTAGCATTGGTTTTCCTGCATTTTTAATTCGTTTTTCCCTCATTAACTGTTCAATGTTAGGTGTCAATGCTCGTGTAGAACACATTTGAAGAAGACATTGTAAATTATAGTCAGAAAGATGGCTTCTGTGATGGGATGCGTTGGCTTGGCTCGACACACTGCACACTACTATCTCCTCAGCCAGCGTCTCGGCTCCCCGAACTACTGGGTGTTCATTTCAAAGTGTGTCATGACGTCACTGTTGATGAGTCAGCGATTTGAAGCGAGTTTCAGCTTTTGTGTCGGAGAAGTTGCCTATTAATCAAGGCGTTCAATCTGAACTTGAGAACGTGTATGGTATAACAGATGGCGGTCTGTACGGTCTGTACGGTCTGTGTGCTACCATAACCTTTTTCGAACTGTGTTTTGCGCGGCCAAGTCGTACGCAGGGTATTTGTTATCATCGGTTGCGTACGGCAACATTCCACAACACAAATCAAATGCTCCGTATCCATGTTGACCGTCGAAATTAATGTCAACAAATACGTAAGTAATCGACTTAATCCTCTCCACATATCCCGACAGTAAGAAAAAAACTCACCTCATGTACATGTTTCGAAACAGTTCACATTCCTGCCACTACCGGCGTTACCGTACGTATCGGTAAGTATGAACTCTTCTGAATGAACACCGTACTTGCTAGGCAACTTCTTTGGCACATAAGTGATACACCTCTGCGGAAGTGTAGGAAGATTGAATTCTCTAGGCTCATCGACTAGCCATATGACGGCATACAGCGAGCCATGACACACTTTGAACTGAACACCCAGTAGTATGCAGGCCAGTTGACGATGGCTGCTCTTGGTGCATTGACACTCGTGAAGTAAGAATTCATAAAAATTCACGAGAACCAACAAATAAAAATAATGACAATAAAGATGATACGAAACAAGATATTAAACGGCATAAAATTGTGCATGTTGTGCCGGCTTCTTCTGTCACGTTACTATTTCAGTTAGTGATGATAAAACATTTCTTGAGAAGAAAATGTCGCTTAGAAATGGAAGAGTAACATGCAACTGCAACTGTGATGCGATATGCCTGCTTTGTGTTCAAAATCTGAGTTCTAAACAATTTAAGTGCAAGTTCACATTGCATGGTACAAAAGAGAGGCAATGAGTTTTGATATAGATCGGTGCAAGTGTGGAACGCAAACTCTAGATACCATAATTTCCTGAAAAGCAACACGGAGTTGTGCAGTGCACTGTAATTTATGCATTTTTATTATAATTTTTGTTATCCTAATTTGCATCGTTATGCTCTAGATTACACGAATGGAGGAAATCAACATCACAATGGCAATTAACTTGTCACTCACCCTGCGAAAAGTCTGCTGTTACATTGTCCTCAGTTTTGTGCAATGTAGAAATTTTATGGTATTCAGTACTTACTTACTTACCTACTTACGTACTGGCTTTTAAGGAACACGGAGGTTCATTGCCGCCCTCACATAAGCCCGCCATTGATCCCTATCCTGAGCAAGATTAATCCAGTCTCTACCATCATATCCCACCTCCCTCAAATCCATTTTAATATTATCTTTCCATCTACGTCTCGGCCTCCCCAAAGGTCTTTTTCCCTCCGGCCTCCCAACTAACACTCTATATTCATTTCTGGATTCGCCCATACGTGCTACATGACCTGCCCATCTCAAACGTCTGGATTTAATGTTCCTAATTATGTCAGGTGAAGAATACAATGCGTGCAGTTCTGTGTTGTGTAACTTTCTCCATTCTCCTGTAACTTCATCCCTCTTAGCCCTAAATATTTTCCTAAGAATCTTATTCTCAAACACCCTCAACCTATGTTCCTCTCTCAAAGTGAGAGTCAAAGTTTCACAACCATACAGAACAATCGGTAATATAACTGTTTTATAAATTCTAACTTTCAGATTTTTTGACAGAAGACTAGATGACAAAAGCTTCTCAACCGAATAATAACACGCATTTCCCATATTTATTCTGCGTTTAATTTCCTCCCGAGTGTCATTTATATTTGTTACTGTTGCTCCAAGATATTTGAATTTTTCCACCTCTTCAAAGGATAAATCTCCAATTTTTATAGTTCCATTTCGTACAATATTCTCGTCACGAGTCATAATCATATACTTTGTCTTTTCGGGATTTACTTCCAAACCTACCTCTTTACTTGCTTCCAGTAAAATTCCCGTGTTTTCCCTAATCGTTTGTGGATTTTCTCCTAACATGTTCACAGCATTCACATAGACAAGAAGCTGATGTAACCCGTTCAATTCCAAACCCTGCCTGTTATCCTGAACTTTCCTAATGGCATATTCTACAGCGAATTTAAAAAGTAGAGGTGACAATGCATCTCCCTGCTTTAGCCCGCAGTGAATTGGAAAAGCATCAGATAGAAACTGGCCTATACGGACTCTGGTATTCAGTGTGATGAGAAAATACTTTTAACGTAAATACGCAATGCGGAAAATGACTTTTGCAAACTATAGAAGGATGACTGAGTACACCGAAACAAAAAATTTCAATAATTGTCACGTAAAGGGATAGCCTGAGATGAAGTAGAACACACACAAGTCTATGAAGACAGGAAAAGTTGCTTAATTTCTGTAGGAAAAAAGACAATCCCAAGTTCATTTTGGATGTAATAGAACCGACATTCATTTCTTTGGTAACGTATATACAATAGGTAATGCTGAAGAACATGTTTTTTTTAACTTTATAAATTAATAAAATTACCAGTTTTCTTTGGCACCCTATATTTGAGGAGATTTACTAATGCAGATTACGTTAGCACATGCGGAAAACATAGCATTGAACACCCAAGCTTGCGACAGACAATCCACATGTTTGTGAAATAAACAACTAGACCTCCAGTACGAGCTGGTACGTGTAGCTAGCACATGTTGAACATCTGCAGATAACTGCAAGTAGCTACTGTACTGGCTGATGCAAAGCAGGAATTACAACTGGAATTGTCAAGTGTAATTCCTATCGGCAGACTGCGTGTTCTGATAAGGGAATTACACTCTTATTCTGCAACCAGATAGGCGAGCGCACATAAATTGGTATCGTCCAGATCTACTTTCCGACTTCGCTGTTGCTAACATTTCTTCGTGGAAGAAAACAAGTCCGTTACCTGAAGACTTCATACCAAAAGATGTGAACTTCGATTTCCGATACTTTCCATGGTACTGTGGATGGTTTCCTTCGGGTGTTTAACATTTTTGTTTTTAGTGTCAATTTTTCTCTTTTCCGTGAGTGTCATGTCATCAACTAACCGCCTCCGAATAAACTTAATATCGTTATGACATTAGGCGCTCAGCGCAAAAATGGACAAGCCCACAGAATTTGAATAGGCCTATTTAGTTTATTGCTTTAAAGAGCTCCTCATATTGTTGTCTTCAAAGTGTAAAACGGTCTGATAATCTTTCCCAGTTTTTCCATGAGATTTCAGCACAAGTTTCGTTTGTGAATCGCATTTCGCGCACTGTTACGAAGAGGTAATATATATCTATATATATAATTTGAACTGGTAATGGAAATTACGGGAAAACGGCTGAACGGATTTTAATAAATGGCCCCTCATTTTGAAGCTTGGAACCCAAAGGTTTTCGGAAAAATAGTAGTTTTCAGTGAAATGTCAATTTTCCTACATAATTTTCCTATTTTCCAAAATCCATCTGTTGTCAGATTTGAGAACTAGCTAATTGCATTCAGGAGAAGCGAAGCGAGCATCAAGTCGGCCGTGTTGCATTTCAGAATAAAACAAAACACACACTACAGTAAACAATATTACACGAACGCCATGATCTGCAAGAATGCTGACATATTTAGAGCTCAAATTAAATTTGTTATTAAAAACTTAACTTAATAAAAATAATTTACAGTTTCGATTCTGTGGTGTGTAATTTTCTGGGTACAGCTGTGTATTGGATATTAAAAACTACAAAACTTGAGGTGGGGTGATGACATTATTACTATTAGAAACGAAATATTATTATACAGCAGTTAATGCCGTGATGTGACTATTTTTAATTAATTATACACATTAATGCTATATTGATGCTATGAAATTGAAACGTTTTGGGGTTATATAAGTAGATGGAGAGAATAACTTAAATTAGATTTTGATTTCTATATTTTACTGAGTGGCGGCTATGTAGTATACATATACATATATATATATATATATATATGTTACTGAAAGCTATAAAACTTACGTAAGATAATAATATTATTAAAAATCAAATATTTTTATAGTTATTAATCAAGTGGGGTTGGGCCTTTTTCATATATTTAATGGCGGTGTGGTGTAGATATTTATATGTGTGGTTCTCTTCAGTATTGGCTCGAGAGAATCTTTCATTATTATGGAAGCAAATAACTTTCAGAATGTCTGGTATTCTTCATTGAAAATAAATCTGAAAAATGTTTATTTGAACGTCTAATGAGCTTACTTTGCAGCATTTGTTGCACAAGCCACTAGTGTATATATATATATATATATATATATATATATATATATATATATATATATATATATATAATTGGGTTGAGTTCGAGCTGTAAAGACAAAACTCTGTCTCATCGCACCTATATTCGACACAGAATCGCAAGTTCATGAAGTCGAGAAATTCTTTATTTTCGACACGAGCTACCCAGAGAGAATTCGGCCACTTCATTGGTAAATTGTTTACGGAGCTGATTCAACTGTTTCGCTATCGCCTTCTTAACATAGTTTTGCTACAATAGCCGATTACAAACTTAACAGTCCATTATGCAAATCTAGTCTTTCAGGTGAAGCTCCCTGTAAAGCAGATTTGAATAATTTCAAGGGAAAAATTGTTCCGGGACCGGGTATCGATCCCTGGACCTCTGGTTGAACGTACCAGCGCTCTACCACTGAGCTACCCGGGAACTCTACCCGACACCGTCTCAACTTTTCCCTTTATATCCACACAACTCGCGTGGGCTGACGAAACGCCAGAGACCCACAACGAGTGCACACAATCTCTGTGTGACTTGGAATTGTGGTTTTCTGTTAACGTACACAGTAACGTATCCATTTCGCGCAAACACTTGGGGAGAAATTGCTATACACAGCCACTTTTCCGATGATTAAAAATTAACAGTCCATTATTTAGAAATTTTCTTAAATTGTGCTCCGGCCAAATCTTAAATCTTCATATAGACGTAGTCTCGTGATCTCTCGAACTTCTCGGCCCTGGCTCCATTTCGCGCAAACACTTGGGGAGAAATCGCTATACACAGCCACTTTTCCGATGATTAAAAATTGTGTTTTCGCGAAAATCTCTAAATTTATTTTTTGTAGAATTACTAGGTCTATTTTATTCTCTAATGAATAGAGCCAGGATTTCCATGCAAATGCATGTTTTTATATAAGCTTGCTACATTTCTCAAACTTTGTAATTAACCGTTTCATGGCTTAATGATTAGAAATATGTAATACTTTTTCCGTGCATATTTGCATGTTTTGGTCTTTTTAGTGGTAAATTCATGCATAATGCATGTTTTTTAGGTTTTTTAAGTTTAATAATGCACATTTTGAAGTTTATGTTGCATATTACGTCCATTTTTATAGTTTCGTTGCATATTTTATATTAAATCGCATGATACTACATTTTATAAATGTTGCCTCGAAGAGTTTGCTATTTCTGAGCTTACAATATTTGAGTATATGTACTGAAAAATATAAGTGAAATGCTAACGATTTGCAGGGTTTCTACCTGAGTTCTTTGAAACTTACCAGCTAATCCTCTCATTGTGTTGTCACACTGGAATTCCACACTCCTGTTCTATACAAGTCTTACCCTGAGGCTAAAATTATTATTAGAAGGATGCCTCTTCTGCTCCCTCCCATACTTTGTAGTTTGGCGACAATAGCACTAACATGCTTTCCCCAACATGCCATTAATTTGGACAGGTACTGTAGATAGGTAGAAGGTCTGTAGTAGGCTACATGTACAGGTGTTTTGTGAATTAGCTACTGCATTTGTGTTCTGTGGTGATCTGTGAAGTGTTGTAATGCCCCCGAATAAATGTTCGAGAAGAAATCTTGTGGCGCAGCGGATCAAGGGAAAACTTTTCAATATTAAACTTACCTCTGATTGACTGGACGATGTGAATTTTGGTGTTCCAAATAAGTACTTTAGTACGATTCTTGACATCTCTCAGTGCAGTCCCTACCAGGAGATCCGATTAAGAGACTATTTTACCTCCGGAAAATTTTACACTGAGTAACTCCATGAATCATTATCATCAAGGGAAAAGAATATCTTGGAAATTTGGAAAGACTGTTAGTAGTACATTGTTCATTCGAAAATAAAATGTAAGTTTCAATTTTGATAGTGCATATTTTCAGTTTTTTTTTCCTTCATTGTGCTTATTTGGCCATTTGGTAGTCCATGGATGCATCCATATTTTACGATTTGATAGTGCACGAAAATCCTGTCTCTACTAATGGATTTTTGGAATCTGCAGAACGTCCTGTAAAATAATAGTACATGCAAGTACACTTAGGTGAAATGCGAACTTTGCACGTATTTTAAATGTTTGTTCCTCTACATACATTACATTCGTCCAGAGAAAGGATAAATTGACCTCTTAGCATTCTACAAGCCTGTATGGCCGTTGCTGCCAAGGAAGGGAGCAAGCTGGAATTGCTGTAATAAATACAAGGTTTACCATAAAAGAATTTACCACAGCCAGTTACGGGAATCCTATATAAACACTTGTCTTCATACTCTACGTGGAACTACAGGAAACATCCCAAAACAAGGAACTGAATCAGAAAGCAAATAAGGAAGCTGTAAATACTCACGTCAATGTGGAATGCAGATCAAACTCTTATGAAATAAAACGATTTCGTTCACCTTTTTGTTAGCATAAAACATTTCTGAGAACAGCAATTAGTAACGAATGTAATTGCTGCTTTAAATACCTCATTTATGAGATTTAGAATACTTTGTGCCAAAGAATACTTTGTGCTGCACTTGAGATTAATTCCTGTTTTTGTTTTAAGAATATACTGAGATGCATTGTAATCAACTGGTCAATAGAGCGTTTTTATGCTCCTCCTTTTAAGTTTACCTTAAACTCGTACAATCGGCACAACCATTAGCGCCATGATCGTAATACAGATTGGTGAAGGATGAACATCAATAAAGAGGGATTCAAATTCGTCAGACCCTATGAATGTACAGGAAGGTCCGAAATGCAAGCAAAGCAAGTGCACAATTGAGTTGGAAATACTTTTGTCAATATTTGTATGTACGAATTTTACAAAAATTTTGTATATACAAGGTGTTTCCGGGCTGGTATTACTAACTTCCAGGAATGATGGGGAAGGGTACTTGTATCAATTTGAGATAAGAAACCCTGGTTCGTAAATGACTCAGTCGAAACTTATAAGCAATAATAGCTGTGTGGAAATGAAATAATTTTATTCCTCTGTATACCTTATTTATGTATATTTCTGTGAAATACGACCTAGATCAATCTTGCGATGGTGACTAATATTTGCTGGCGAGAGCTATTTTCTGCCCGCAGCGCGCGCGCGGAGCTCTTTTACCTGTAAACATTGCTGAAGGATGTACAGATCTTACAACACAGCGCATCATGACGGAACAGAAGCGCTCATACAATAAAGTTTCAAGGAAGAGTGGAAGATACAATATTTATGCTTCGAACATGGTGATGAAGTCCAGTGTTTGTGTAAAAAAAATATCATTTGCAAAAAAGCAACATAAAACGGCATTATGAGACGCAACATTAAAAAAAAATATAGGCATTATTCAGGAGAAGAGAGAAATAAATTGATTTCGGAATTGACATCGAAGATAAATTATTTTACATTTGGGTCAGTAGATTGTATCTAGATTCCTCTTATTTCTTTACTTTAAATGTATTGTTGATGTTTTATTTGTTGCTTGTTTCTGGATATTTACTTTTATTAGTCTACGTGTTTCTTTAATTTAGAAATAATATTTTATCTTTGATTGCACTTTAACTTATACTATTACTAAGCTCAAAAAGCCAATTCACTTTTATTCCAATAACTATTTTCAAGATTTTGAGCAAGTATGAAATAAACATTTTGAAAACTTTGATGCAAGGAGCTTTTTTTTAGTAACGTCACTATAAAATATACTTAAAAATATAATTTCAAAACTATTAGACCTAATTGCACCAAATTTTGTACAGATATAATTATAGATCTCTTTATATAGTTTAAATTTCACAAATTGTTGGCTGAAAAGTGTGGAAGTTTTAAAGGTCATACATATCCCCTTAAATGATTGACCCCAAAAATTACGATGGCTCTCAATATCTTAATTTAATCAATTTGTTTTTTTGTGTTACGTGCATCTCACAAATCACTCTAAGAAAACTCATTACGTATCACGACTGGAGAGTAAGGACTACATTTTCACAATGATACAATCAATATACTCTATTTCAATCAATATTGTCGTTAATATTTTTTCAACAGATACTCAAAAGTACTTAGAGATCACACACGTCGAGCAGGTAGACCCTATTAGTTTCTCCTAACCAATGAAGTGAAGTATTTACATAATAAATAATTGCTTTTAACAAGAAAATGGTTTACATACAATTAACTTTTCCTATTTCTCTTTTTGTTCCTAAAAAGCCCTTCCCATTGCGATTTGTTTATATATGTACATGTACATTAAATAACTGAATAATTAGCCCTATTACATAGCCAGAAATTTAGTAACGCAAGTTATTGTAATAATTGCTGCCTTTATTCGCTGCATGTGCATGTACATCCCTGTTGTCTACGTTACAGTGGATGCGCTATGCGCCCGTGATCAAGGTCGAGCTCTTCTACCATGATTGGGAGCTAATATCGTCTCATCCCTGCCCTAGATATATACAGTGGAAGCTCTTAACTTCGACAAACATTAAGTTCGATATCCTATAGTTCGACTGCTTACGTCGGAAAATTAGACACGCCCCTATACGGACACTAATTAATGGGTTTGCCATTTGAATGGGAATTGGTTCTGTGGAAAGGAAAATAGAATATTTTACTGGTTAGGACATTCATATTTAATCACTGATTTTAAATTAATGAACTCTTCTTTTTCTATTTGAGAATTGTGCCGTTTGTGAGACGGAACTGTCGAAACCCACTGTGGTACTAGAAGCGCATACACAAGTCACGGGGCGGGCAGGAAATGCAAGTACAGTACTGTATTCATTGATGGAAAACCAATAATAATTTGTATTCATTTCACCTGCCACACCCACTACCCTTATTGGACTGAACTTTCAATTCTGTTTTGTCGAACTTAAGAGAGTCTACTGTATTTCTTTGGAGAATTTTTCAATGCCGCACTAATTTCATCGAGGTTCTTGTCAGATTTCTTCATTTTGGCTTAGGAATTCTAGCGTTTACCTATACCGTTTCCTTTAATGTCCTGTTTTGGAAAATTTGCAGTGCAAATATTCCTGATATCTTCCTTAGTGACGGCCTGGTTGGCGAGTTGGATAGCGCTGGCCCAAGGTTCCGGATTCGATCCGGGCCAGGTCGATGGCATTTAAGTGTGCTTAAATGCGACAGGCTCATGTCAGTAGATTTACTGGCATGTAAAAGAACTCCTGCGGAACAAAATTCCGGTACATCCGGCGACGCTGATATAACCTCTGCAGTTGCGAGCGTCGTTAAATTAATTAATTAATTTATTTATTTATTTATTTATTTATTTATTTATTTATTCATTTATTCATTTATTCATTTATTCATTTATTTATTCATTCATTTATTCATTTATTCATTTATTCATTTATTCTATTTATTTATTTATTTATTTATTTATTTATTTATTTACTTATTTATTTACTTATTTATTTATTTATTTATTTATTTATTTATTTATTTAATACTTTACACTTGAGCTACATTAGGCATAATATTTTCCTTAGTTTTATTATGACAATGAAAGACTTGTAAGTCCGTTGTTGTCCATCCTCTCGACGTGTTGTAGCTTTTATTATTGATATTATTTTATTTCCTTACAAATATCCTCATTCCTTTTTCTATCTGAACGAGTGAATCCTAGAAGTCTTATGGTTGATTCACTTTATACAAGGACATCATTTTATTTTTACTTCAATTTTTATTGTACCTGAGTTTTTGAATGTACTTCACTCCCACCCCTTCTACTAAGGAAGTTCCAACTCCACACAGAACCAAGACCGCAGATAGTAAGCAGTACTGAGTTACTGAGTATAGTACGTTCCAGAAATGTTCGCGTTTTCCAGTGACGAAAGAGCTTTCAATATTGAATCATATTTTCGCACAGGTACTGTCCGTTTGCCTACGTCGCATCCCGATTTCCCCCACCTGCTTCTGCTCGCTCCTCTGTAATAGCTGGGCTGTCTTAGCTCTTTTCTGAAAACATTAATTTCTCTTAGGAATTGGAAGTTTACGTAATATTATACAGCTGTTTAATTTAACTTAAATAAAAGGGCCTCGTTAAGTAATTAACTGTCACGTGATTTCCTCCCTTTCTACAATCCTGCGGCATAACCACTTGGACGGACAGTAGATAGCATGTCTGAGTAATTTTATATTTTCGGGTCGGGCAGAAGTGAAGATTGAATTTACAGTACGTAGAGTAGGTACAGAATTATTTCAACATGAGTTACTAGTACGAAGGACGAAACTGGCAATTGGAATTAGATGCAATAGTCTATAGTGCGATAATATGCACAAAAAAACTGAAGCCTGTATCGAAATGAACGGCCACCATTTTCAAAATTGTGTTTAAATATTCATATTATGATTATTTTTCAATTTAACTTCTTTCTCTATATTGTACGCTAATGTGCTGTGGACAGTATAATATACACTGCATAATGAATACGTTCGCATGGATAACTCACTTCGTGAGTAAAAACACTTATTCTTAATACAGTACTGTACTTTGATTAAAGAAAAACCTAATGAAAATTATCAAACTCAAAATCGCGATATTTCCTAGTTTACGTAAATGGATGAACTACTTTTCTTCCTTCCTATACCTAGTAGAGTGATTTGTGTTTTACGCCAGTATCATCGAACTCCAGTCTTGGAGGGGGGAGCAAGCGGTGTTTCCGGTTCTCTAAAGGTATAGACAGGTTAATATTAAAAATGTTATTAAAAATAAAATGATGTCCCTGTACATAACAATGACTTCCCGTTACCCGTCAATTTCATATCCGTAAGTTATAGTTTCTAAAGTTGTAAAAATGGACATACAGTTATACACACTTTTCGTTCCCCATACGTTAATTATGGTGATCTTTAGTCGGAAGACAGGTCTGAACCTCACAGGTGATACCAACAAGGCACCACTTATGAGGCAACGAGGCAGGAGATGATGAAGTAGGGTGGCCAGTTCCTTTCCTCTGTTAGTTAAATAACCCATCTAAAGCACTAGAAACTGACTTATAACTGACTGATATGGAACTAAATAAACGGAAAGTGTTAGCCTACGTGTAATATGAATCAGTTCTTAAAAAATGTATTAGTGTCGCTTTCAATTTTTTGTTATGCACATTTTCACTTAGAGTGAACAAGCAAACATTCTCATGTGGGCCGATAAACGAAGTTTTTTTTTCTTCCAACATGTTAACAATGTCAAAACTAGCGCTTATACAAATTTCGGCCACTCGAACGCAATTACCAGGACTGCAAAAAATAAGTTTTCCTTAGGCTGTTTACAGGAAAAAAACACAATTTCACTGAAAGATTTATTGAAACAGATACAGCAATTGTTGAGATATTTTTCAACATATTTCCCACCGGAATTGAGACATTTGTCATACAGTGGGATAAACTTTAATAGCCCTGTGTCCTGCCGCCTGGGATCGGAACCAGTGTTTGACAGCCGTCTGCACCTCTCTGTCGATCCCACGGTATGACAAATGTCTCAATTTCAGTAGAGAATATGTTGAAAAATAGCTCAAAAGTGCCAATATTTTTTTTTTCAACAGTAATCTCACTAGAGGTTTGATTTATCTAGAGAAAATCAAAACTCGAGTGGGATTTAATTGACTATTACACGATTAGAAGAAAGTAGGATATAAAGATTAGAAATAACAAAGTACTCCAATACAATAAAATATTAATTGACTTAGAAAAATACAGTTGCCTTCAAATGTATTATTGTACCATCTCAACATTACAAATATTACGCTAGATGGCAGTAGTGTGTTATTATTAGCTGTTTTCTTGTTATTAGTTTTGCCAACTGTGGAATCTTCGTTGAACTCTGTGAACGGTTACTAGTCAAGAAGGCTTTGTTGATGCAGTTTCATTTTTATTAAAACAGTCGCATTTCACTTCAATTATCCGATTACAGTAAATAAATCTTAATATTAAACAATCTCTGATACGTGACTATCCATAATATCGTATAGCAGAAGCTGTAACATAACCTAAATAATATAAACAAGTGTTAGAAAATGTTTAATTACGGATGATGAAATAAACAAGAAAAGTTTTAATTAAGGACGATGAAATAAAAAATAAACATTAATAATTTTAAAAGGAACAATTATTGAAAGTACAATTTTTAAATTGAAATGTTTTAGTGGTTGGTGGTTCAGTTTATGTTATATTGGACGTGTGCGTAAAAGAAGTGGTATTCGTTGATGTACATGGTTTATTCAGGATTTCCGAATGGTGCTCTTCATTTATTTGTAAATAGGGTTTCAGGGAAAATGCATAGCTATGACCAGTGATCTTTACTAATTCTTGTTCTTGAATGCCAATTAGAGTAATATTTGAAAGTGCTGTGCATCGACTGGAGTGGTTTGTAATTTTCTGTTTTTTGACGTCCAGACCAGTGCAGTTTGAAATGTTGGCAAACAAAGAAACAAATTCTAGGGTAGTGATAAAAATAAACAAATGCTAGGGACGCGATAAAATTGTGCAATAAGCAGCCATGATTGGTTGAAATACGTCCTTTCATACCGTTTTATTGGTCAAAAGTAGTGTGACGTAGTAAAAGTGTAATAGTCAATGAAATTGTGTTTTCTTTCTTTCAAGAAAACTTATTTTTTACGGCTCTCATAGTTGCGTTCGAGTGGCCAAAATTTGTACAGGCTCTTCTTTTGACATTATTAACATGATGGAAAAGAAATAACTTTTTTATCTGCCCCTATCAGAATGTTTGCTTGTAAGCACAAGTTGACTGTTTCTCTATCTGAAACTGGAACGGAGGGAAATCTCTCTCTCTCTCTGTATATGATATAACAGTTCTTGCTTCGTTTCTCTTGTAATGAGATTTAAATATGGCGATGATAATGATAATGGTAGTAAACGTAAGTCACAGACTGGTTGATATTGCTGCTACTGTGTAACAGATAGAACCGTATAAAAAGATGAAAGATAGGTAAACAACAATAATTTGTTCCTCGTGTAATGAGAAAGTTAAATGTGGTAATGATGATAATACCGGTAAGATTAACATTATGACGGACGTTATTGCCACAGTGATTCTGTCGTTATTTTCACAGTAAGCCGTAAATATTTTAAACTTAAATGAATTACGTTGAAAATTAATGGGATAAATGTTCTTCACTACACATTACAAATACTTTTAGTAAAATTAAATCTGGAAAAAATTGCATCTAGTCACATTAAAATGAACATAACCTGAGATTGTAGTGTTTCATAACTTCAATCCATATTTAAGACAACTTCCTGTGTAGGAAAACAAATCTGTGTAAAATCTTAAGGATAATTAGAGCAAGAACACTATTATAAATCACACCTAATGGTTTCGTGCACACTGCCGTTGCTATGAGATAAAAACTATTATGCGACCCTCTAACACTGAAAGATGCAAAGTAACTATTTAAGCAATGCTTGTATTCCTAGTGTTGTGGAAGAGAAGGCCTGAAGGGCTTAACTACACCAGAATAAATAAATAAATAAATGAATAAATGAATAAATAAATGAATAAATGAATAAATAAATAAATAAATAAATAAATAAATAAATAAATAAATAAGTAAGTAAGTAAGTAAATAAATAAGTAAGTAAATAAATAAGTAAGTAAATAAATAAGTAAATAAATGAGTAAGTAAATAAATAAGTAAGTAAATAAATAAATAAGTAAATAAATAAATAAGTAAATAAATAAATAAGTAAATAAATAGATAAGTAAATAAATAGATAAGTAGATAAGTAGATAAATAGATAAGTAGATAAATAGATAAGTAGATAAATAGATAAGTAGATAAATAGATAAGTAGATAAATAGATAAGTAAATAAATAAATAAATAAATAAGTAAATAAATAAATAAATAAGTAAATAAGTAAATAAGTAAATAAATAAGTAAATAAGTAAATAAGTAAATAAATAAATAAATAAGTAAATAAATAAATAAATAAGTAAATAAATAAATAAATAAATAAATAAATAATTAAATAAATAAATCAATAAGTAAATAAGTGAGTAAGTAAATAAGTAAATAAATAAATAAGTAAATAAATAAATAAGTAAATAAATAAATAAGTAAATAAATAAATAAATAACTAAGTAAATAAATAAATAAATAACTAAGTAAATAAATAAATAAATAACTAAGTAAATAAATAAATAAATAACTAAGTAAATAAATAAATAAATAACTAAGTAAATAAATAAATAAATAACTAAGTAAATAAATAAATAACTAAGTAAATAAATAAATAAATAACTAAGTAAATAAATAAATAAATAACTAAGTAAATAAATAAATAAATAACTAAGTAAATAAATAAATAACTAAGTAAATAAATAAATAAATAAGTAAATAAATAAATAAGTATAAATAAATAAACAAGTATAAATAAATAAGTATAAATAAATAAATAAATAAGTATAAATAAATAAATAAGTAACTAAGTAAGTAAATAAGTAACTAAGTGACTAAGTAATAAATAAGTGAGTAAGTAAGTAAATAAATAAGCAAGTAAATAATCAAGTAAATAAGTAAGTTAGTAACTAAGTAAATAAGTAAGTAACTAAGTAAGTAAATAAGTAAATAAATGAGTGAGTGAGTGAGTGAGTGAGTAAACAAATAAATAAATATTTAAATAAAGAAATATTTAAATAAATAAATAAATGTTGCACACGATGTGTTCAGTCCCCATGTCATAGCAAATCCTCAATGGCAGTCGTGACTAAAATGTGAGGAATTTGGACAAAACAATTTTATTGATTTTTAGTTTCTTATTAAAATAACTCGTAATCCTTTACTTAACAGAAAATATTATAGATATATCGAATTTTTTCTTTTAGTATTTTATTCAAGGGAAATATTTAAAAGGCATAGCCTATGCATTGTTTTTAAAACCTGGTACACAATCCCTCGCCGATTTCTCAGTTTTTTATTTTTCAGAATTTCGCTGTTTACAAAATGTTCCTTGTAACACAGTTGAATCGTGAATTGCAGAAATTCCACTAGTCACATATTTTTTCCAAATTACATTTTTTATATGGTTGTAATATTCATACATAGGCTTTCCAAGTGCTGCAGAAATCTCACACGTCGAGTGCTCAGTGTACAGTAGTGGAAAAAAAACCGGACCGGCTCTCGTAGCTGATTTCAGAGCTTTGTTCACTCCAGAGCACGATAGACTGGTAACTAAGACTGTCGTGGTTCGAATCCTGCCTGGGAAGGAAACTTTTTTTTGTTCCTTATTCAAATTATTCCCAATACTTTTCGATTGCAGCGATATTTTACTACTTAATTAACTTATTATTACCAGAACATGAATTTTACCAGCACTCGAAAAGTATTGGGAATAAATTTGAATAAGGAACAAAAAAAGTTTCCTTCCCAGGCAGGATTCGAACCACGAAAGTCTTAGTTACCAGTCTATCGTGTTCTGGAGTGAACAAGGCTCTCAAATCGGCTACAAGGATCGGTTCGGTTTTTTTTTTGCCACTACTGTACATTTCACTGCGACAAGTTATAGTGTATTGCATGATCATAAGTCCAGAATATGTGGAATTTTTTAGCAACCAAACAATTTACCAGTTTACTTATCTTTGTGCTTTTTCCAATTTATTCGCTTAAATATACTTATAAAGTAGTTTAGAAGATACAAGAAATTGTCCCTCTCTATCGTCTTCACCTAGAAAGTGTTTTAAATTTATGAAATAATTGTTACCAGTTATGAATTGGAGAAACCTCACATGTCCTGGAAATTCCATTTGTTTTTTTTTTTTCAGAAAATATCAAAGAAAAACACTCAAGTTCATTTATGTCAAACACTAACATTTCATTATTATGTTTTAATAAAAATATATCACTTCAAAGTACCAAACGCTTTCGAGGATAATCAGTTTTTTGGGTTTCCTGAAAAATTAACTCAAATGGACACGTGAGGTTTCTGCAATAAAGCAAGAGTCAGTTTCTATCCAGAATAGTTAAAAAAATTTTGAGAATATCTTAACAAGTTTAAGGATTAAGATTTGCTCTGGACTTTCATTACTGTTAAGTTTTAGCAGGCCTATAATATTTTTAGGTGGACTGAATGACAAAAATTATGTATTTTTGTAATAATTCAAATTAGAATTTTTTAAATTTTAGACAGTAAAATATTCAGTTGGTCACAGGGTACAGGTAGATTTTGAAATAGTTTTTTTTTGCAATTATTTAGGTCAATCGCTTTTATACTTTCGGAGCGTGAACGAAATTCAATACTCAGCTATAGGCTGCCATAATTTTGTTAAATTTAAAGATCTCAAAAACTTTATCACAACTCAATGGAAGTCGCAGCCCGAAATATTATATTATTATTTTATATAATAATTAACGTCTGTTGGGAAGAATGTAGTTGGACTTGTGAATCCGAAGTAAAAATAATGGTTCTGAGTTTGTGTTCGTGAAATTATATTTTCAGGACATTATGATGCTTACAAGCAAACATTCTGATGGGGGGAGATAAAAAAAGTTAATTTTTTTCTTCCACCATGTTAATAATGTCAAAACAAGTGCTTGTACAAATTTTAGGTGCTCGAGTGCAATTACAAAGGCCGTAAAAATAAGTTTCCCTGGAGCCGTTTACAGAAAGAAAACGCAATTTCATTGAAACAATTTATTGGAATAGATACAACAACTGTTGAGCTATTTTCCAACATATTTCCTACTAGAATTGAGAAATTTGTCACACCGTGGGCTCGAGAGAGAGGTGCAGACGGTTGTCACACACTGGTTCCGATCCCAGGCGGCAGACTTCTACGACACAGGGATACAAAAGTTGGTCCCACAGTATGATAAATGTGGGGATTACATTGAAAAATAACTCAATTCCTGTATCTGTTCCAATAAATCTTTAAATGAAATTGTTTTTTTTTCTTTCTGTAAACGGCCCCAGGAAACTTATTTTACGACCCTCGTAATTACACTCGAATGGCCAAAATTTGTATAAGCATTTTTTGACATTGTTAATATGGTGGAAGAAAAAATTTCACTTTTTTACCTGCCCCCATGAGAATGTTTAAATGTTATGGTTTATTTAACGACGCTCGCAACTGCAGAGGTTATATCAGCGTCGCCGGATGTGCCAGAATTTTGTCCCGCAGGAGTTCTTTTACATGCCAGTAAATCTACTGACATGAGCCTGTCGCATTTAAGCAAACTTAAATGATATCGACCTGGCCCGGGATCGAACCCGCAACCTTGGGCATAGTTGGCTATACCAACTTGCCAACCAGGGCGACCCCCATGAGAATGTTAGCTTGTTAGAGAATATATGACTAACCTCTTAGAAGCTACACCACAGATGTAAGATAATCTTCAAGGAGTCGAACTTCGGTCACTTCTATTAAAAGCCATCAATTAATTGACCGGCACCTGGTACCGTTACGCAAATTGCACAAGTCGTCGTTACAAAATTCTTCTCTCACGTTTATTCCCTTGCAAACAGAATTTATTTAAGCCTGTCTTAATTTCTTATTTAAGTCTCCGGTAAATAATTATTTCACAGGTTAGAATATATTGAAATCGTGTTGTGTACTTGCAACACTTCTGAACATAAACGTGTACTGAAATACATCTGTCTGTAGGCTGTAACTGTTGTACAGAGAGCAAATGACATAAATGGAAGCAGGTGAATGCACTAGTTCATAACTTGTTTACCTGCTGATTTATAGAACATGCGCCAATTCTGAATAAGTGTATAATTACGTCTGCAAGGAATTGAGGTATAAAAGTTTAATTATTTATTACGAAGTAATAATTTTTAACATTCGAAGAACTAGAGCAGTTAGAAGAGGCTTGTAGGAGTTACGGGGGCTTTAACGAATGTTTTAACAACTAAATTAGTTCTGCAAGCATTAAAACTTGATTCTTGTTTATAATGTTTAATTAAAACGTCATGGTTCTGAAAATTTATATTCCTAAAAATTTTCAAAACAAATGTGAAAATACCTCAGTTTTCCTTATCCTCCTGTGACCTGAGACGTTTACTTACTTACTTACTTGCTTTTAAGGAACCCGGAGGTTCATCGCCGCACTCACATAAGCCCGCCATTCGTCCCTATCCTGAGCAAGATTAATCCATTCTCTATCATCATATCCCACCTCCCTCAAATTCATTTAACGTCTCGTCCTCCCTAAAGGTCTTTTTCCCCGGCCTCCCAACTAACACTCTATATGCATTTCTGGATTCGCCCATACGTGCTACATACCCTGACCATCTCAAACGTCTGCATTTAATGTTCCTAATTAGAATACAATGCGTGCAGTTCTGTGTTGTGTAACTTTCTCCATTCTCCTGTAACTTCATCCCTCTTAGCCCCAAATATTTTCCTAAGCACCTTATTCTCAAACACCCTTAATCTATGTTCCTCTCTCAAAGTGAGAGTCCAAGTTTCACAACCATAAAGAACAACCGGTAATATAACTGTTTTATAAATTCTAACTTTCAGATTTTTTGACAGCAGACTGGAGAAGCTTTTATCATACAGACTGCTGTCAAAAAATCTGAAAGTTAGAATTTATAAAACAGTTATATTACCAGTTGTTCCTTTTGGTTGTGAAACTTGGAGTCTCACTTTGAGAGAGAAACAGAGATTAAGGGTGTTTGAGAATAAGGTGCTTAGGAAAATATTTGGGGCTAAGAAAGATGAAGTTACAGGAGAATGGAGAAAGTTACACAACACAGAACTGCACGCATTGTATTCTTCACCTGACATAATTAGGAACATTAAATCCAGACGTTTGAGATGGTCAGGGTATGTAGCACGTATGGGCGAATCCAGAAATGCATATAGAGTGTTAGTTGGGAGGCCGGGGGGAGAGACCTTTGGGGGGGCCGAAACGTTGATGGGAATATAATATTAAAATGGATTTGAAGGAGGTGGGATATGGTGGTAGAAACTGGATTAATCTTGCTCAGGATAGGGACGAATGGCGGCAATGAACCTCCGGGTTCCTTAAAAGCCGTAAGTATGTAAGTATTTAACTCACACATGTAAGGTCAATTAAGCAGTGTTCATGGGTTAGATAATAAACATACAATAGGCCTATATTTAAAACACAGTTGTATGAACACTTTACATTTTTAACCAGATTTTTTTATTTAAAAGTTCTGTTTGAAGACGCACGTCGTAGTAAAGATTGACCAGTTTTTCTTCTTCATTAACTTCCATATTTAACTCACACATGTAAGGTCAATTAATTGTAAAGTGTTCATACAACTGTGTTTTAAATATATTGTATGTTTATTATGTAAGTATTATTATTATATTATTGTTATTATATTATAATAATAATAATTATTATTATTATATTATTATTATAATAATTATTATATAATAATAATAGTAATAATAATAATAATTATTATTATTGTTGTTAATATTTACGTTTTGTTTAATTCAAATATATAGTTAATGTTGATTCAGTTTTGGAAAATATAACAAACAGCACCATATTCATTTAATATTAACGAACTCTAACTAATCCACAATTTCATTGATGACTTTGAAGGAGTTCCCAAAATTAGTGTTCTATGGAAAGAAAATCCGCAATGCCAATAAGTTGGAGAATCATTGGTTAGAATATGTAGGAAGATTAAAAAGCTACTTTCTTATAAAACGTACTGAAACTATAAACCAATTTTCTCAATGTAACCAAAAACATGAACTACACTAATCTCACTAGAGGTTTTGATTTATCTAGAGAAAATCAAAACTCGAGTGGCATTTAATTGACTATTACACGATTTGAAGAAAGTATATGAAGATTAAAAGAAATAAAGTGCTCTAATAACTTATAATATAATATTAATTGATTTACTAAAATGCTAAACTATCTTGAAAATGTAATATTGCACCATCTCATCATTACAAATTCCGCTAGATGGCAGTACTGTGTTATGATCAGTTGCTCTCTTACTACCAGTTTTCCAACTATACAGTCTTCATTGAACAATATGGACGATTACTAGTCAAGAAGGCTTCGTTGATTCAGTTTCATTTTTATTAAAACAGTTACATTTCACTTCAATTACCAATATATATATACTAATAATAAATCTGTAGCCGAAATTTTTTTGGTAATTTTCGATTTTCCAAAAATAATTGGTCCTAACATATATAATTAACCACCCTGAAACCGAAAATCGCTTTTTTGAAATTTTTGTCTGTCTGTATGTTTGTTACCTTTTCACGCGATAATGGCTGAACCGATTTCAATGAAAATTGGAATATAAATTAAGTTCGTTGTAACTTAGATTATAGGCTATATGGCATTCAAAATACGTTATTTAAAAGGAGGGTTATAAGGGGGCCTGAATTAAATAAATCGAAATATCTCGCTTATTATATATTTTTGTGACATATGTTACATAACAAAAGTTTCTTTAAAAATAATTTGCGATAAGTTTTATTCCTTGAAAATTTTTGATAGGACTGATATTTAATGAGATAAATGAGTTTTAAAATTAAAATAACTGCCATCTAAGACCGTGTAATGAAATAAAAAACAAATGACTTCGTCTATAAGGGGCCTTGGACACAACAATCGAAAGCTATGAAAGATAGCCTACAGATAATGTTTCTTTGTTTGTATGAAGTAATATCGGAAGCTAAATTAACCGATTTGTATAATCAATTATTATTTCATCATTGGAAAGTGTAGTTTCTCTGGATGGACATAATTCTATAATGTTATGACAGTAACTTGTGAGTGAATTGAGGACAGGTAAGATTAAAATAGCTTCTTATGCACAGAAAACTTGTTAGGTTATTCTGTATATTCATTTCCTGTATTTCTTATAATAATGTTTATGAACATATTCATTTTTATCTCGGAGAATTAACGAACAACGAGAGTGGTATTGATTTAGTATGCAGTAATAGTACGTTAGCTTAGCAATCCATTATTTTATAATTCAAATTTTAACCATGCTCAATTGAATCGTGTTAAAATACATAAAATATATATGCAACAAATGCAATGCAAAAAAATTGGGTAATGAGCCAAGCAAATTATGTTGCGCTGTTGTAAAAGTTTGTCCTCCTGAGATTCAAGAGCTCCCACAACAAATTAAAAACTTTCTAATTCGAGTACATCCGTTATCAACACACTTTTTCATAATATAGTATAATATAAACATAATAATAAATCTGTAGCCAAAATTTTTCTGTTAATTTTCGCTTTTCCAAAAATAATTGGTAATAACAATAAAGAAACATGTTAAAGGAATTGTCATTGCACCAAATGAGTGGTCTCTGGATCAAAATGATCGCATTTTAATATTTTAAATACAATTTAAATTAAGTAACATATTAAACGATTTATCCTTCTATCAAACACGAATGTTCCCTGGATCAAATGTCCTATTTCAATTATGTAATTACTTTATATTTATTTCTAACGGATGCAGCGGAGCGCACGGGTACGGCTAGTATGTATATATATATATATATATATATATATATATATATGTATATATGTATATATGTATATGACAAAATCTCTGATACGTGGCTATCCATAATCTCATACAGCAGAACCTATAACATAACCGAAATAAATAAGATAAATGATAGAAAAATTTTAATTAAGAATGATGAAATATACATTACTCATTTTAAAATGAACAATTATTATTGAAAGTACAATGTTGGCAAACAATGAAACAAATGCTTAGTAGGTGATAAAAACAAACATGCTAGAGAGGTGATAAAAATTGTAGGATAAGCAGCCATGATTGTTTGAAACACGTCGTTCCGTACCGTTTTATTGGTCAAAAGTAGTAGGATGTAATAAAAGTGTAATAGTCAACATAAAAATATTGGTTTTAGAGGAGAAAAATTCGCTCCGGCGCCGGTGATCGCATCCGGGTCCCTGGTTCTACGTACCAAGCGCTCTAACCACTGAGCTACGCCGACGTTCAATCCACAGCACCGGATCGAATCCCACTCCTCTAGTGTTTTTACCTTTGATGCCTTACTCCATGTTCGACATATTATGATGTTGTCATTATACAAGGAGTGCACTCAATTGGATGACTTGGTGGTCGAGATTCCACAGTATATTATGCACTGTTGGGCGAAGATTATATTGAGTAAAGACTAATTTTTGTTCCTACAGAATACGTATTCTGTTATGGTAATAGTGGTTATTAGATTTTCTCCTGTAATAATTATTGTTACCATAACAGATATAATCTGTAGGAACAAAAATTAATCTTTTCGGAATATGTATGATAAGACTTTCTTGTGTTAAATTCTAACGTACCTTGTTTACATGTTTCGACCTATTTATAGGTCATCCTCAGAACTGGTCGTTGTTGGTCTTGGCGCCTCTTGTTTTGTTTCCTGTGAGGGTGTGTTCGTGTGGTATAATGTAGAGTCAAAGAGTGTGTGTGTTCTGAAATTGAGTTGTGTGTTGAGAATTTCGTTGGGGTGTGTTTTCGTGTGTCTGTATATTTCATATTGTCCTAGTGTGTTTAGTTTCTGACACGAAAGCACACCCCAACGAAATTCTCAACACACAACTCAATTTCAGAACACACACACACACACACTCTCTTTGACTCTACATTATACCACACGAACACATCCCTACAGGAAACAAAACAAGAGACGCCAAGACCAACAATGACCAGTTCTGAGAAGGATCCATAAATAGGTCGAAACATGTAAACAAGGTACGTTAGAATTTAACACAAATTCTTATCATACATATTCCGAAGTGATACAATGTTAAAAGTTGTGTAATCAACAAAGAGAGCAGATGGGGTACGTTATCAGTGGACACAAGTTAACTATACCGAGAGCTTTGACTACGTCACGAGGTGGGGGAAGGGGTCTTACCTGGTAGGTAAGTCATTGTACGCACAGAGCTCTCTGATGTTATATGTGCTGTCTTCGATAGTTTTCAATACCTGTGCATTTCCTGGCGTATTTGAATTTCCTGTCTTCTTCATATTCTTCTTTATTGGTCTTTCTACACTATTTCCTGTATTTACTTTTTTCCCATCGCAATCCTTCTAATTAGTTCTACTTGTGTTTACGGTAAGTGCAAAGCATTTATTTGCCTTTAAATTACAACATAGTTTACGATATGCGGAAAAAAAGAAGCCTCGGCATGTACAATTGCAGCGATTTGCTCAGGAGTTCGGATCGCAGCACTTTTCCACGGATGGTGAAAAACTTACATGCATGGTATGTAGAGTCGATCTACTGGGGAACAAGAGACACCATGTAGAAAAACACTACAACTCTAAAAGACACAAGGAATGTTTTAAGTTGTTGAATTTGAAGAAAGTCGAAGCTATTCCCACGAGTTCAAATATGGAGTGTGATTTTTACCGAGACTTGGGCCACATGTTCGTTAGGGCAAATATTCCATTTAAAAAACTGAAACACCCATGTGTCAGATCATTTTTGCAAAAATATACAGGTAGAACACTACCCCGACAATCTACTCTGCGTACGGGTTATTTAGCAAAACGTTGTGAAGATGTCTTACGTGAAATTAGAGAAACCTTAAAAGATGAAAAATTGTGAGTATCTGTGGGGTAAATATTGGTAATTTCGTGATAATTTCATGAAAACTAATTTAAAATGCAAATGTGTAAATATATCCTTATTCCGATTTTTTCATCTAAAAGACGATAACTTCCTGTACAAATCTGGAGACATAAAAGATTGGATACGTTCTTGAATATGTGCCAAAAACCACTTTCACAACTTAAGCTGAAAGGTTGGTTATTTCGTGATAACCTTGGTAATTTTGTGATATTGCATTGATAATTTCGTGAGAGGTAGAAGAATTGTGGAAAAATTCATTAAAGTCAAATGAAATTTTCATTTATTGTTACCAGACTTCAAACATAGTAATTCCGTCTAATATTCATAGCAAGAAAACATAGAAATACATATAAACACATAATAAGAATGAAATCTAAGTAAAAATTGAAATTGAAAAGGAATCTTCTTTGCCCTGAAAGGGTGAACACTTTTATAACGGACTTTACTATAGCCTATATTACTAGGATAACTCCAAAAGTAATGCATAACGTTTGTTTAAAAATCATATTTTATCCTACAGCTTTGCTATTTTCATAGAATGTAGATACATCCTTAAGGAACAAAATGTCACTTTTCCACATAATCCCCGTCCCTTTCAACTGCCTTACGTAATCTAGGAACGATGGCCTGTAGACCAGGATGGTAAAAGTCTGGACCAACACGTCTGAGCCACTCTTTAGCAGCGTGCACAAGGGAGTCATCTTCTAACCTCGTTCCGCGAAGGGATCCTTCAGTTTACCAAAGAGATGGTAATCGCACGGTGCCAGTTCAGGACTGTAAGGCGGATGTTTCAGTGTTGTCTATCCGAATTTTCTGATCTGGTCTGTGGTCTTGTGACTGACATATGGCTGTGCGTTGTCGTGCAATAGCAGAACATCCTGCTTCTCCCGATGTCGTCGAACACGACTCAGTCGAACTTGAAGTTTCTTGAGAGTTGCAACATACCCGTCAGAACTAATGGTGGTTCCGTGTGGCATGATGTCCACAAGCAAGAGTCCTTCTGAATCGAAAAACACAGTACCATAACGTTTCCTGCCGAAGGTGTACTTTTGAATTTCTATTTCTTTGGTGAATTTGCATGATGCCACTCCATTTTCTGCCTCTGTCTCCGGTCCAAAATGGTGGAGCCATGTCCCATCTTCTGTCACAATTCTTGCAAGTAAGTCATCTAGCACTTATCATCATTGACACTTAGCATGATAACAAATCAAACAGAAGGTACACTGAACCCATTGCGTCTCCGTTTTATTTTTTGTCATCACATCTTGTCTTCAGATTTATAAAATTCCTATTGTAATACATTGTATACTATTTTAAAAATTGTAACACTTAATGCTCAACAAAATTTCGCCTCAAACATCTAAGATTTCTATCAGTAAAGCTAAGCCTATATGGCGACTACAGCTGTATCTAAAATTCCAAAAACATTTCCTAAAATTTCATGAAGTTACAATAAATCTTTATACCAAATATCATATGCTTACCTTTAGTAATAAGCCTGTAATGTAATTACAAACATCCACAAAATTTGTATGCCTGAAAAGTCGACGCAAACTTGCTCTCTCCAAACATAAATGCTCACTGAAGCAACTACAATAGTCACACAAAGCTTAGCTGTATGTTTCTGGAAACTGGACAACATATGCAATCCCTTGGCGGAAATTTGGATCTCGTAACACCATTGGTTAATTCACAAAAGAGCAAAGAAAAAGTATCACGAAATAACCACTGCCACGAAATTACCAATGTTTACCCTAGACGAAACGACATATATTGCAAACAGATCCGTTGCTGATGTTATTGTTGGGGCACTTCAAACTGAAGGTGTGGGCAAAATGTTTCTATCGACATCCGAAGAGCTAGAGAAAGTAAATTATGTTACCACTGCAGTTCTGTTTGAAAAATCAATGCGATTATTGTGGTCTGACGAAATGAAAGCAGAAAAGCTCTGTTTGAAAAATCAATGCGATTATTGTGGTCTGACGACTTCAAAGCAGAAAAGCTTAATGAAGTATATTGTCGTGCACTGTAACAAATGCAGTCATGAAGAAGAACAAAGTAGTACAAAGTAAAATACTATGTTTTCTATGTTGTTGTATTTATATTTAGTTTTAGATTTAGATTTAGATTTTATTTAATAATAACATATACATAAAAAACGTTACATTAAAATACCCCTCGTGTTCGGGGACAGTTCCGTTACATAGATATACATACTTTGTAGACAAAATACTTAATAAAAAAGCTCACATAAAGATGAAAATAAAATTAGTAAATAATAATACTAGTAATAACTGAGTGAAAAAGGAGACGATGTTGAGATTGATGGATTAATATTAAATTATTATTAGTAGTATAATTAGTGCAGGTCATGTTGATATAGTAACCAAGATAAAATAGAAAAATACACTTAGGATAGAAATAATTTTGATTTAAAATACATGGTACATAATATATATATATATATATATATATATATATATATATATATATATATATATATATATATATATATACAGGGAAGTCTGTCATATAAATTTTTTAATTCTGGATCTGAAAATTTCATTGCTTAAAGTAGTCAATTCTGGATGAAATTTTATTATCGAATTACATAGACGTGGACCATAATTGGTACTGTGTAGTAAAGCAGCAGATGTGAAATATTTAGGTTCAATTAATTTAAGAATTTCATTTCATCTTGTATTATGAGCATGTGGCTGAGCTACGCAATATATTGTTCTTATGTAGCTACATTAATATCATGTAACACAGAACTATGTATGTTGTAATTAAATGTTAAATATAAACAATAGGTTATTTAATATTATGAAGTGAAATTACTGAATAGTGAAGATAATTTGCTGCAGAAACTGTACTCTAGTCGTCGTTATTGTACCGACACGATGACTTCACCCCCTCCCTTCCTTGCTCCCTAATACATTACGATATAGTGCATGTAGCAGTTAACTCAACGGTTTACGTACACCAAATGCTCTCTCTGGTAATCAAGATGTATAATTAATCTTTATTTATATGAACATATTGTCTCGATTTTATGATACATTAATGGAAACTAAAAGGCATTTCTTTTGTTTCGAATCAAGATAATCATAAAGGAAACCAAGGGCAAATGCATTTCCACTAAAACAACGACCACAATTTCCTCTTAAGCATTCATAACGTTTTGAGCATAAAATGCAAGCGAAATGGAACCCAAGCACGCAGGCAAGCTCTGCCCGCTATCACGTGCAGTTTGCAGCTCCTACAACACTGCTCCGTACTGTTATATCCCAGAAAGTGTTGTGTTCGAACACTGATTGCTGGCAAAATTCCATCTCTGTATACGCGGTAATCAGCAGCTTACTGCGCATTGCATCAATATAAGTAATGGCCTGGTGCTGGCAGACAAGGCCGAACCGCATCTCGAAGATGATCAGTGGCGTGCAGTCCGAAAATTTGGAAATGGCAGTTCTGCGCCTAGAATTCATAATTTTCATTACTTTACCTATGTAAGAGCAATTACTTCACTTTTAACGTAAAAACATTTGTGCTCGAGTCAATTGGAAAAAAAATTAAGGACATTAACAATATCTGACTTAGAATTCTTACGTCATTTGCTTACAAACGGATTACAATGATACTGTATTTGCTAGAGGGATATAGGCCTACTACTTTGAATTATATTTAGTTATCTTATCATAGACCAATACTAACGATTCTTCAATAAACCAGTTCAGATGAAAAAAAAAAGTAATTTCACTATACATATTTGTACAGAACAGGGGCATACGCAAGGAGGGTTACCGGGCTTGAACCCCCCCTTCCTTGGATTTTAAAAAAATTAGGCTATGTATATTTCAAAATATTTGATTATTTACATGGAGTTCGCACCTGTGGAGTAACGGTCAGCGCGTCTGGCCGCGAAACCAGGAGGCCTGGTTTCGAATCCCGGTCGGGGCAAGTTACCTGGTTGAGGTTTTTTCCGGGGTTTTCCCTCAACCCAATACGAGCAAATGCTGGGTAACTTTCGGTGCTGGACCCCAGACTCATTTCACTGGCATTATCACCTTCATTTCATTCAGACGCTAAATAACCTAGATGTTGATACAGCGTCGTAAAATAACCCAATAAAATAAATTTACATGGATTTTCCTGTTATGTAAAGTAAAGTGTCTTACTTATCATATGCAAATAAATGTTGACTAAATATCGTGTGTGTGGGTGTGTGTTTTTTTTACAGTATATATTTCAACATACCCCATTACATAGGTTGCAATATTACATGTTTTGACATTTCTAGATAATTACATTTTTAAGATTGCAAGTGTGTGTGTGTGTGTGTGTGTGTTTTTTTTGTTTTTGTGTTTGTGTTTGTGTTTTTTGACAGAAGCATTTTTTTGTTCTACAAAATTAAACACGAGTTAAAATCGGTTAAAAAGTGGATTTCTGTGAAACAATTATCGGTACGTTTCAAAGACTGTATAAGGATATTCGTAATATTAATAAATATAGTGTAATAATAGTAATAATAATAATAATAATAATAATAATAATAATAGCAAAATTTAAAATATCGGTAATGCAACTTGTAAACAATTTTAATAATGACCTTTGACAAAAGTTTGCATACGCTAGTGGTACAGATATATAGAAAAATAATCATTACTAATATAAGACATATATTTCATTGAATTTATTTCACTTTCAATCTTATTCAAAATCATTATAAATGAGAAACAATTCCTTGAAAATCTAAACATCACAATAACACCCAAGAACATATTTCACGAAATTTCAAGGTCCTATCGATGCCCTCTCACATTTTTACTGAGTTGTCTTTTCAGTGATTTTGGTATATCCATTAGGCTAGACCCACACAGTATACTATATCTTTACAGTATACTATATCTTTAATATCATAAACTAGAATCATAACAGACTGTTTGAGGTTGCTCGAAACAAAATATTTGTTAGAAAGCATGATGGAAATATTCAGATTGTCAATTAATATAGATAAACACAATATAATATTTGTTACTCAGTCAAATGACAAATCAATGTAAAATAATGACTTATATTATATGGTCATTAAGTTTTATATACATGAGCTACAAATTGCAAACGTTTTCGCCCATTCAGGCATCTTCAGGCACAATTATACAATATCTCAATATCAAACTGTGTAGCTATTACATTGGTGGTAGATGAACTGTTTAAGATTAATGATGTAGCCTACAAAATATCTCCATAATTAAAATGCAATATTACAAGTCATAAAATTAAAATAATGTTAAAAAACCACGTAGTGTTGTAATTAAACTTCATAATATTCTGTGGAACTCTTGTTCAGTAGAGTCCAATGAGTGATGAATTATGTCTGGAATATATAAATAAATACGAAATAGAAATAGGAAATTATCAAATGTAAAAGTGTAATCGGAATTGGATTGGATAAGTAAAAGTACTCACGTCGTTTGAACGTGGCAACTGTATAGATCACTATAAAACATCCTATGTTTGAAGTAGTTATCTGTAATGAAAATAATAAATAAATAAAAATTTTGAAGAATTTCAAAAACTAATTGGAAGACTAAATTATGGACGTACTTACGTAGACGTGAGACGACCTGCTGCCGTTGGAAATGTAGCTAGAACGACGAGGGGGAAGTGTGTGTTCGTGTAAACAACTAACGCGGAAGGATATTGCGTAGTGATGGGGTTAGAGGTTGTACAGGGGATTCCAGATTTGAGTCAAATTTTCATTAAGAATGCTGTTCTCTATTTGAATCTGTTTTGCAATGTAATATTCCTCTGCAGAATTTATCAATTTAGTTTCTATTCCTGATTTTAATATTTTCAAAGTTTTATGTGTTGGGCCTAATTCATGTCCAGTATTTATTAGATGGGATGCGTATGTGGATTTCTTACGGTTATGTTTGAAATCAGAAATGTGCTCATTGTATCTAATTTTGAAATTTCTTTTGGTTTGTCCTATATATTTTTCCTTACATGTAAAACATTCAAATCTGTAAATACCATTATTGTGGAGTTTATTAACTTTTTGAAGTCTATTGTTCAAATTGTTATTGAGTTTAATAGTTGGTTTATGTGCTATGTAAATATTTTCTTTTTAAAAAAGTTAGCTAATTTGCTAGATATATATTTATTATATGTTAAACTGAAATGTTTTTTGTTGGTATTGTTTTGTTGTGTTAACGTAGATATATTGCTTAGTTCTTTTTTTCTTTTGTTCTTATTTATTAATTTCTTAATCAAATTAGTACTGTAACCATTTTCGTTGGCTGAATGGGCGAAAACGTTTGCAATTTGTAGCTAATGTATATAAAACTTAATGACCATATAATATAAGTCATTATTTTACATTGATTTGTCATTTGACTGAGTAACAAATATTATATTGTGTTTAAAATATTTGTTGCTGTTTCAAACGTCTTTAATACACTGCAGTAAACAAGTCATTATCAAACACACAGCTGCTGTGATCCTTCAAGTTAAAATTGTAAATAGCGGGACGTTTTTCTATGCACACGAGGAGCTCCTCAGCATCATACTTCATCTAAAAATTAATATACTTTACTATAGATTTTAAAAATGCTCGATTTGTTGCCATATCTGATAACATTTACTTTTTTGTACATATTAATATAATAATTCTATTTTATTAGTATATATGTATGTATATATATATATATATATATATATATATATATATATATATCTTTAAATCTATAATTATTTCAGGTTACGAATTATACTGTATCTAAAATAATAAATCAGTTGTAAAATATACGTTACTGATAATAAGAATGTAAATAACTAATCGATAATTGATATTAATTTGATTTAGAAATCCATTTTCCACAACTTTGGATTCTTTCCTACGGAGCTACAGATCTTGGATTTTATCTCTGCCGGTGGACGATGTCATAACTTGCGGTGGAGAGGGAAAGCAGCGGTTGTACTAGTATTCAACGCTTTCAACAATGACAAGTGCTCGAATCCCAACTGATATTCACCGGCAGAGATAAAATCCGAGATCTGTACTTCAAAACACCTTCAATATATCTACTTTGTAGATATTCACACAGTCAACTGGAAAGATGTTCCTGGATTCTGACTGCTGCAAAAAAGTATGCAAGAAACAACTTTCGACTGTCTCTTGCTGCTTGAAACAAACAAAACGTTTCGTCTGCATAGTATGTTCGTGTGACAGCCTTTAATTTGCTTATCAAAGGCTAGTTGGTTGTAGCAAACCGTCTTAGTCAATTTCAATCAGTCCGGCACTGTTTTGTTTCATGCAGTGAGGTTTAGTCCTTAGAATCACTATAAGAAGTGTTTATTTTCAATTCAATGTTCGTCAAGTTGTTTTAAACACAAGAAATAGAGATGTTTCAAAGCAGACAGATTACTAATTTGGTTTCAAAACCAGATGCATCGGCAAAGGCTCAGACGAAGTCAATTCAGTTGTGTCACTGTATGTTAAATCTAAATTTCCAGGAAAATGTGAAAGTTATTCGCCTCGTATTAAATGGGTGCGGGGGACAGAGCAAGAACATGATAGAAATTGTGAGTGTATTGTTTTTTTTAAGTGAGTACCTCAGCTGGTAAGGCACAATGAATATGCGCTTTCAGTTTATTGTGGAGCATTCTTTCCTTCCGTTCAAATGCATTTTTGCAAGCCAAACTTAAAGAGTAATCAAGAAATCTGACTTAATAGTAAATTTCCAGGATAATACAAACATTCCTCATATTTTGGAACAGTTGTACTCTAGCAGGAAAAGGCATGGGTTCGATTTCCGCTTGGGCTGATTACCTGGTTGGGTTTTTCCGAGGTTTTCCCCAAACGTAACCTATGGCGAATCCTTGGCCTCATCTCGCCAAATAGTTGATACAGCATCGTTCAATAATCAACCAAAAAAAAAAAAAAGAAAACATCCATTTTATCTATACTTGTAGTTTAATATACTCAGTATGGCTTGCTCGGATTAATTTTCTCGCTGCTGTAATATACAGTGTTTTGATAAGATACTGTATACAGAGTGTTAAGAAAAAAGCATCCAATATTTTATGAGGTGCTAGTATGCAATAAAACCAGAAAAAGTGTCTAATAAACATGGGTCCTACAACACATACTTTCTGAGATCTGAACACTTGTTCATAGGAGGTGCTCAAGGTGATGTCTATTCATAGCAATGCATTCCTCTGCCCTTCGGCGTAAGGAATCACGCACTCTTTGAAATTGACCTGGTTGTTCTTGATAACCAAAAGTCTAGGGATTTAGATTTGAAAAACGAGCAAGCCAAGGTGTGGGGCCTCCCCAATCAATACAGCGATCCTGAAATATCAACGGGTACCATCGTGCATGAACCACATCTGTAGTCTTTGCTGACATGGCACATGCTCCAGCAAGGTAGGTAATACATTATTTAGAAATCTTGATAACAAGCTCCAGTTAATCTCTGTGGTAGCAGTATGGCCCTTAATCCATCGCCAAGAATGCCTACCCATACGTTGATTGAGAATCGGTGCTGATGCCTTGTTTCTTCATGTGCATGGGAATTTTCATCAACCCACATATGCTGATTACGAAAATTCACAACACCATCTCTGCTGAACCCCACTCATATCCGCAATCAAACTTTTCTTTTCAGTATTCCTTGCGACATATCAGTAGTTCATGCCAGGGGTGTCAACCACGGTATGATTATCTGATAACCTGCTGTATTGTATGGCAGAAAAATGCATTGCCATAAATGGACGTCGCATTGAGCACCTTCTATGAACAAATGTTCAGATCTCAGAAAGTAGGTGAGTAGTGGGTACAGTGAGACACAAAATATTAAGACATATGTATGCATGTGATAATTCAAGTATTTTTTAAATCAAGTGCAATAGAAATAGACATTAAAGCGGGGAGTATAATAGTACATAAACAAAAATGCTAATAGATAAAGGACACAATATACAATACGTGTTTGTAAAAAAAAAATGCAAATGTGTCACTGTTCCCATTCAGGAGGGTACAGTGAGACATCACAGTGTCTATTAACGGACAATGAAATGGTTTACATTTATTTCAAAAGAAAGGAAAGCTTGCTGTCTCTTTATCTTGACATGTTCTGTAGGCTTATTGAGAATCATTTTGATGTCTGACTTCGAAACCATTGAAACATCTGGAACATTTGGAAAAGTGAATTTTTCATGACATTTAAAACCTTTGCGAAAAAGAATGAAATGAATTTTTGGTGACAACAAAGCTTATAATTATAAGAATTTAACGTAATTCTGTATTATTTTTTAACATTTTCTTAAGTTTTGTGCATAATTTTTTTATTTATGAAATCATTAAAACGTAATGTATCCATTATTTTAAACTACAGTCCCTAAATTGGTTACTAGTATGTTCATTTTTAATGTTAGTTACTGGTAAATGTAATATAATTACAGTTTGTTTTTGCAAATCATTGGTACATGGGAACAGTGAGACGTATCAGTGTACCCTTCAATGGCATGTCTCACTGTTCCCTTTACGCATAGTTCGTTTAAAAATGACGGCATCACTTCAAAATTAAAACAAGAAAGGCGAAACTTTGCCAAACATAATCTCAAATACCATAGTATTAGGTAACAAGAGATTCATGTTTATATCTCATTTGTATATCCAATATAACCTTCATTAAACACAAGCCAAAATTTTACTTCTAGAGTGAAAAATTACGAATTATTTTTTCATCATTCGCCTTTATAACTAGAATCAAATCGAGTATGAAAATACTGTTACTTTACTCATGCAACATACAACTCCACTGTTACCAACATCTCAATATCAAAATTTACCATCTAATTAAAAATTTCTCACTGTTCTCCCTGTCTTACTGTACCCACTTCTCCCCTATGTATGTGTTGTAGGATCCATATTTATTAGAACTTTTTCTTGTCTTGGTGCATACTATCTTACTTACTTACAAATGGCTTTTAAGGAACCCGAAGGTTCATTGCCGCCCTCACATAAGCCCGCCATCGGTCCCTATCCTGTGCAAGATTAATCCAGTCTCTATCATCATATCCCACCTCCCTCAAATCCAGTTTAATATTACCTCCCATCTACGTCTCGGCCTCCCTAAAGGTCTTTTTCCCTCCGGTCTCCCAACTAACACTCTATATGCATTTCTGGATTCGCCCATACGTGCTACATGCCCTGCCCATCTCAAACGTCTGGATTTAATGTTCCTAATTATGTTAGGTGAAGAATACAATGCGTGCAGTTCTGTGTTGTGTAACTTTCTCCATTCTCCTGTAACTTCATCCCGCTTAGCCCCAAATATTTTCCTAAGCACCTTATTCTCAATCACCCTTAACCTATGTTCCTCTCTCAGAGTGAGAGTCCAAGTTTCACAACCATACAGAACAACCGGTAATATAACTGTTTTATAAATTCTAACTTTCAGATTTTTGGACAGCAGACTGGATGATAAGAGCTTCTCAACCGAATAATAACACGCATTTCCCATATTTATTCTGCGTTTAATTTCCTCCCGAGTGTCATTTATATTTGTTACTGTTGCTCCAAGATATTTGAATTTTTCCACCTCTTCGAAGGATAAATCTCCAATTTTTATATTTCCATTTCGTACAATATTCTGGTCACGAGACATAATCATATACTTTGTCTTTTCGGGATTTACTTCCAAACCGATCGCTTTACTTGCTTCAAGTAAAATTTTCATGTTTTCCCTAATCGTTTGTGTATTTTCTCCTAACATATTCACGTCATCCGCATAGACAAGAAGCTGATGTAACCCGTTCAATTCCAAACCCTGCCTGTTATCCTGAACTTTCCTAATGGCATATTCTAGAGCGAAGTTAAAAAGTAAAGGTGATAGTGCATCTCCCTGCTTTAGCCCGCAGTGAATTGGAAAAGCATCAGATAGAATCTGACCTATACGGACTCTGCTGTATGTTTGACTGAGACACATTTTAATTAATGGAACTAGTTTCTTGGGAATACCAAATTCAATAAGAATATCATATAATACTTCCTTCTTAACCGAGTCACATGCCTTTTTGAAATCCATGAATAACTGATGCACTGTACCCTTATACTCCCATTTTTTCTCCATTATCTGTCGAATACAAAAAATCTGATCAATAGTCGATCTATTACGCCGAAAACCGCACTGATGATCCTCAATAATTTCATCTACTATCATCTCCTAAAATATTGGATACTTTTTTAACATTCTGTATAAGTGAAGAAATGTTACAGTCATTAGTTTATTTTTATTGCATTATTTAGTTAGAGGCGTACTTACTAACTAGAAATCGTTCATGTTATAAATTAAGCGTTTGTACTCGTATTTTCTCCTTGTCTCGAGAACACAGTAACATTGTCTTCACGAAGAGCGCTCCGCCACTGAGCAGTCTCTGCAAACATTCCCACTCGGAAGGTGTTATTAATTATACTTCTTTGTTCGAGCCCATATTCAGACGATGCGATCACGATATTACCGGGCGAGATGGTAACTCACGCTACGATGCACCGTATTCTGTTACCGTAGGCTGGTCTAGTAATTCAGCATCCATAGCCCCCAGAAATGGACCATAATGAAACCAATTTACTAACGTTTGAAGCGAAGCAGGTGTCCCCATTTGGATCTCAGTAAATTATATGCTATGTGCGAAAATGTTCCACGTTTTCAGAACTCTTAGTGGTCAGAAGAGCTGGCAATTCTGCCTCAATGAAGAATACATTTTCAAATTATCGGACATAAATTCTGAGAAAATAACAGCCAGTGTAGCGTAATATTAACCTTCAGTACCCATGTAGATCATATTTGCTTTCAGTTACGTTTCATTCTGCAACATTATTTACGACTTAGTATTTTTTTATGCATACCATACAAATTATGTAGATTTTCATTTATAATCCACCGTTAGCCAAATGCCCTGTTCATCGTCTTTCCGCTCAGACAAATCGCATTCTAAACCGAGCTCGTTCAAGTCGCATCTGTTAGAGATACGTAATATTGGTAGTTTACTGTGAAAATCTGCCCATTTCCCAATTTCTTTGTTTGTCTGTTTATCCATTTATTTGTCTATTTATTATTATTTATATATTCATTCATTCGTCGGTGATTCGTTGATTCCTATTTTCCTTGATTCGTTGATTTCTTTATTCCTTGATTCTTTTATTCTTTCATTCGTTTACTCCTTGGCTCGTTTATTCCTTGATTCGTCGATTCGTTTACTCCATTTTTCTTTTATTCGTTGATTAGTTTATTCCTTGATTCGTTGATTCCTTCATTCCTTGATTCTTTTATTCCTTCATTCGTTGACTCCTTGATTCGTTTATTCCTTGATTCATCGATACGTTTATTCCTTTATTCTTTTATTCCTTGATTCGTTCATTCCTTCATTCGTCGGTCCGTTCATACGTTTATTCTTTTATTCCTTCATTCGTTTATTCCTTTATAATTTTATTCCTTGATTCGTTTATTCCTTTATTCTTTTATTCCTTGATTCCTTTATTCTTTTATTCCTTGATTCGTAGATTCGTTTATTCCTTGATTCGTTGGTTCCTTCATTCGTTGGCTCCTTGATTCATTATTCCTTGATTCATCGATACGTTTATTCCTTTATTCTTTTATTCCTTGATTCGTCGGTCCGTTCATTCGTTTATTCTTTTATTCCTTGATTCGTTTATTCCTTTATAATTTTATTCCTTGATTCGTTTATTCCTTTATTCTTTTATTCTTTGATTCGTTTATTCCTTTATTCTTTTATTCCTTGATTCGTAGATTCGTTTATTCCTTTATTATTTTATTCCTTCATTCGTTGACTCCTTGACTCGTTCATTCCATGATTCGTCGATTCGTTTATTCCTTTATTCTTTTATTCCTTGATTCGTTTATTCCTTGATTCCTTGATGCTTTTATTCCTTGATTCCTTGATGCTTTTATTCCTTCATTCGTTGGCTCCTTGATTCGTTTATTCCTTGATTCGTCGATCCATTTATTCCTTGATTCGTTTATTCCTCGATTCGTTGATTCCTTTATTCCTTGATTTTTTTATTCCTTCATTCGTTGACTCCTTGATTCGTTTATTCCTTGATTCAGCGATTCATTTATTCTTTGATTCGTTTATTCCTCGATTCGTTGATTCCTTTATTCCTTGATTTTTTTATTCCTTCATTCGTTGACTCCTTGACTCGTTTATTCCTTGATTCGTCGATTCGTTTATTCATTTATTCTTTTATTTCTTGATTCGTTCATTCCTTGATTCGTTGTTTTCTTTATTCCTTGATTCTTTTATTTTTTCATTCATTGACTCCTTGATTCGTTTATGCCTTGATTCGGCGATTCATTTATTCTTTGATTCGTTTATTCCTCGATTCGTTGATTCCTTTATTCCTTGATTTTTTTATTCCTTCATTCGTTGACTCCTTGACCCGTTTATTCCTTGATTCGTGGATTCGTTTATTCATTTATTCTTTTATTCCTTGATCCGTTCATTCCTTGATTCGTTGTTTTCTTTATTCCTTGATTCTTTTATTTTTTTTTCATTCATTGACTCCTTGATTCGTTTATTCCTTGATTCGTCGATTCGTTTATTCCTTTATTCTTTTATTCCTTGATTCGTTCATTCCTTGATTCGTTGATTTCTTTATTCCTTGATTCTTTTATTTTTTTTTCATTCATTGACTCCTTGATTCGTCGATTCGTTTATTCCTTTATTCTTTTATTCCTTGATTCGTTCATTCCTTGATTCGTTGATTTCTTTATTCATATATTCTTTTATTTTTTTTCATTAATTGACTCCTTAATTCGTTTATTCCTTGATTAGTCGATTCGTTTATTCCTTTATTGTTTTATTTCTTGATTTGTTTATTCCTTGATTCGTTGATCCATTGATTCATCCATTGAAGTGCGAATCGTTTCGACTATCAATTACTTTATTGTGTCGTTACTTGGCCTCATGAAATGAAGGAGCCATCACGAAGTAATTAACGGAAACACACTTAAATTTAAATGCGGGGAGTAGCTATAAAGACAAAGGTGAAAGAAACAGCATTTCTTTTCAAATCACAAACATTCTTATAATTCCAACCATACTCACAATAACAATCACGAAAAGCACAAATGTTTCACGGAATTATACGGATTCAATTAAATTCTTGCCACTTTTTTATTTTAGCCAGTAATTCAATGACGCTGTATCAACTTCCAGCTCTTTAGCATCGATAGAATCCGTGATAACGAGGTGATATTTTGTGAGATGAGGCCGAGGATTAGCAATGAAATTATCTGAAATTTGTCTTACAATTGGTTAAATCTTTGAGAAGAATCCAACCAGGTAATGAGCCAAGCGGAAGTCGAACCCACGCTCAAGAGCAGTTCCGAATCAACAGACTAATGCTCCTGGCTTCTGAGCTACACCGGTGGCTTCGATTTTCTGAAAGACATGGCAAAATTATAAAAATTTATATAGGCTACTCTATCCTAATGAAAATATCCCAAACAACAGAAATAAAGTTTTCTGGCAACTTGTAGAATTGTTCGCATTAATTAAACATAAAATAGACTAGAATTAAGTATGCTCTGAGGATGGTGGAAGTGTGAATGCCGAATGAAAGAACCCGTACAAACTAATAATAATAATAATAATAATAATAATAATAATAATAATAATAATAATGTATTTTTAAAGCTATCAACATTTAGAAACATATTTAAATCGATTATTGTAATACAGTAAACACTATGTAAACTGTAAAAATCATTTAGGCCTATATATTGTCGCGATATGACTTTTAAGCTAAAGCGATATATATATATATATATATATATATATATATATATATATATATATATCGGAAATTTTACTTGAAGCAAGTAAAGCGGTCGGTTTGGAAGTAAATCCCGAAAAGACAAAGTATATGATTATGTCTCGTGACCAGAATATTGTACGAAATGGAAATATAAAAATTAGAGATTTATCCTTCGAAGAGGTAGAAAAATTCAAATATCTTGGAGCAACAGTAACAAATATAAATGACACTCGGGAGGAAATTAAACGCAGAATAAATATGGGAAATGCGTGTTATTATTCGGTTGAGAAGCTACTATCATCCAGTCTGCTGTCCAAAAATCTGAAAGTTAGAATTTATAAAACAGTTATATTACTGGTTCTTCTATATGGTTGTGAAACTTGGACTCTCACTCTGAGAGAGGAACATAGGTTAAGGATGTTTGAGAATAAGGTGCTTAGGAAAATATTTGGGACTAAGCGGGATGAAGTTACAGGAGAATGGAGAAAGTTACACAACACAGAACTGCACGCATTGTATTCTTCACCTGACATAATTAGGAACTTAAAATCCAGACGTTTGAGATGGGCAGGGCATGTAGCACGTATGGGCGAATCCAGAAATGCATATAGAGTGTTAGTTGGGAGACCGGAGGGAAAAAGACCTTTAGGGAGGCCGAGACGTAGATGGGAGGATAATATTAAAATGGATTTGAGGGAGGTGGGGTATGATGATAGAGACTGGATTAATCTTGCACAGGATAGGGACCGATGGCGGGCTTATGTGAGGGCGGCAATGAACCTTCGGGTTCCTTAAAAGCCATTTGTAAGTAAGTATATACATATATATATTTTTTTTTCGACTTAAAATTTTATTCTCAACATTTTATCACTCTTCCACTTTTTTTTTTACCTTCCTATGTTTCTTGTTTCCTTTGAACTATATCATCTTGGACTTTTTAAGTCCTCAAACCAATTTCTACGATATTCTTGTATTTTATGATCGATTGAATATATCCGCAGCGCTGGTCACTTTTTAAGATCTCGTGTAGTCTTATGTAGCAACCTTTCGTTCTTCTCTACAATATAATAAAATTTCTACAAATTACAATAATTTTATTCCAAGTTACTTTGTTATTTTGTAAGAAAAATATGTTTGATATTCAGTATTATATTATTATTATTATTATTATTATTATTATTATTATTAATTTATTGTGTTGTTTAACCAAGTATCCGAAGACAGGTCTGAACCTCACAAGTGACACCAAGAACACACCACTTATGAGGCATCTAGACCAGTAGATAATGGGGTAGAGTGGCCAGTTTCTTTCCCTCTCCATTGCATACCTCGTCGACTAGCTACATATTACACTAATCAGACTTCAGATGCATACAAACAATTGTTCTTCCTCTGACACATATCGTCAAGAAGATGTACTGCCTGATAATAAATGTACATTGGCTATCAGCCAGGACCTCAATGAGTGGGATATTTTATTATTATTATTATTATTATTATTATTATTATTATTATTATTACTATTATATTATTATTATATTATTATTATATTATTATTTTAGTATTATTATTATTTTATTATTATTATTATTATATTATTTTATTACTATTAATATTGTATTATTATAATATTATTGTTATTATTATTATTATTATTATTATTATTATTATTATTATTATTATTATTATTATAACTGGAGGAATCTATAACGCCGGTCTGTTTATGTCGGAGCTGAAACTAAAGTAGTGTCCTAGAAGAACAGGAACGAATTTAAAGACTTTAATCCAATTTGAATGAAGGGTCACTTATATACCATTAGAAGCGGAATCTAAACTTATCCAAAGAGTCATTTGACTCTCGCATAGGCCTAATTCAGGACTTGTCCGACTTGCGGAATATCCAAATATGGTTCGATATAGTAATAAAATACATTTATAGGAAGAGTAAAAAATACCTGTGCATTAAATAATATTAATTATATATCTGTCATTTTGTGGTCAGATGGCCCCATACGTCGTGCCATCTGTTGTTATAAATAACGGTATTGTGTCAATTTAACTAGCAGCATTACCGCCAGCGGATGAAAGATATATAGGCTAATACTTGCTGCTAATTACGGAGCGAAATAACATTTAAATAAATACGGCGACCATATGAAACATTGCAATATACGTTCGTATTCTTTATTTTTTAATTAGTGTGCATCGAGATCTTAAACCGAGACTTTTATTGTTAAAAATATTTGTCTTTTAATAACTTTTGTAGTCCTTGAAGTACGCAGAGTGGAAATGATATCATTGTGCAGATTGAAGGGGGCAATAGAAGACTTTTACTTACAACTTACTTACTTACAAATGGCTTTTAAGGAACCCAGAGGTTCATTGCCGCCCTCACATAAGTCTGCCATCGGTCCCTATCCTGTGCAAGATTAATCCACTCTCTATCATATCTCACCTCCCTCAAATCCATTTTAATATTATCCTCCCATCTACGTCTCGGCCTTCCCAAAGATCTTTTTCCCTCCGGTCTCCCAACTAACACTCTATATGCATTTCTGGATTCACCCATACGTGCTACATGCCCTGCCCATCTCAAACGTCTGGCTTTAATGTTCCTAATTATGTCAAGTGAAGAATCCAATGCGTGCAGTTCTGCGTTGTGTAACTTTCTCCATTCTCCTGTAACTTCATCCCGCTTAGCCCCAAATATTTTCCTAAGAAACTTATTCTCAAACACCCTTAACCTATGTTCCTCTCTCAGAGTGAGAGTCCAAGTTTCACAACCATGCAGAAGAACCGGTAATATAACTGTTTTATCAATTCTAACTTTCAGATTTTTGGACAGCAGACTGGAAGATCAGAGCTTCTCAACCGAATAATAACACGCATTTCCCATATTTATTCTGCGTTTAATTTCCTCTCGAGTGTCATTTATATTTGTTACTGTTGCTCCAAGATATTTGAATTTTTCCACCTCTTCGAATGATAAATCTCCAATTTTTATAGCTACTCCCATTTCGTACAATATTCTGATCACGAGACATAATCATATACTTTGTCTTTTCGAGATTTACTTCCAAACCTATTTCTTTATTTGCTTCAAGTAAAATTCCCGTGTTTTCCCTAATCGTTTGTGGATTTTCTCCTAACATATTCACGTCATCCGCATAGAGAAGCTGATGTAACCCATTCAATTCCAAACCCTGTAATTTTATACTTACTTACTTACTTACTTACTTACTTACTTACTTACTTACTTACTTACTTACTTACTGGATTTTTAGGAACCCGGAGGTTCATTGCCGCCCTCACATAAGACTGCCATAGTCCCTATTCTGTGCAAGATTAATCCAGTCTCTATTATCATATCCCATCTCCCTCAAATCCATTTTAATATTATCTTCCCATCTACGTGTTGGCCTCCCCAAAGATCTTTTTCCCTCTGCCCTCCCAACTAACACTCTATATGCATTTCTGGATTCGCCCATACGTGCTACATGCTCTCCCCATCTCAAACGTCTGGATTTAATGTTCCTAATTATGTCAGGTGAAGAATACAATGCGTGCAGTTCTGTGTTGTGTAACTTTCTCCATTCTCCTGTAACTTCATCCCTCTTAGCCCCAAATATTTTCCTAAGCACCTTATTCTCAAACACCCTTAATCTCTGTTTCTCTCTCAAAGTGAGAGTCCAAGTGTCACAACCATACAGAGCAACCGGTAATATAACTGTTTTATAAATTATAACTTTCACATTTTTTAACAGCAGACTGGTGTAATGTTATACTTTATGAAATAAGTCAATTTTTAGGAAAAGTGCGAAGCGAGTTTCCTAATTTTGGCGAATACAGTAATAAATTGTATAGCATTGTAAACTTGTTTCATACGTTATTTTTTTGCACGACATCATTATAAACCAATTCATAAAGAAATAACATCAGATCTGTAATGATGAGTAGTTTGATATCATGGTCTCTGAAGAAAGAGGTTGCTATGACAACAATGGTATATTAAATATTATAGCATGGCAAATCGTTTCATAATGTTAACTTTGACTGCGAAGAAAATAATTTGAAGCCAAGAAATCCGACCATTTCAGGGACAGATGCATATCGCACACATCTCATCGTTTTCGGTTCTTGACATTTAACTTCAATTATCCACTAGGCGCTATGGATCAGAAGTAACTATTACCCCATTTGACTTCTGGGTATTTCCTCTAATATCTCCTACCTAATCATCATACCACGACGGTTCCTATATCGAGTTTCATCACCACAATATCCTTTATCATACTCGTGTCTTCGTAGACGGCATTTAGTATTCACCCTGTATAACTCCACTTTCAAACGACAATTTTTAAATAATAGTAATCGACTAGTGCGCCTGCTTGTTATGTAAAACACATCATTAGTGTTGCTTAAAGCATTTATGGGTGTCGCACAATATGACTGCAACACTATCCTACATTGCTAAAATCAGTTACGTAAAATACACCTGTCTCGTCCCACGTTACGTCGGTGATAGCTGTCATTGGAATAAACTGTTACGCCACTGAACTTCCTACAGTTTTTATGTCACGGGTTCGATTCTTGTTAGTAATGTTGCAAGGTCAGCCAAGTTAGTAGTGATGTGAGGACCATTTTAAAAACTGAAGTGGTTGGTCACTTGTTCAGCGTCTGCGACCTTCTAGACCTCGACTTCTGTGCCAATTGCATGGAACTTGTTACATTTTACTGGTTAATTGAGTCTTAATCTCGGAGCGAAGGCCAGAGAAAGACTGTCTCATTACAAAACGTGATGACAGATGTGGGAGGGGCATAGATTCATTACTGATCCATTTTCACTTATGGAAAACAGGAATGTATAGTGACGGACTTGCGTATTTCTTCTTCAGACGATGCATTACAGAGATGTCAGTGAAACTTCATAGTCCTAAACGAAGTGCGTTTCCGTCATCATCACATATTTGTCTTTATCCTCATCCTTCAGCTCCTTGTCATCCTATTCAAATTAGGCTTGCCAGATTCCATATTTTTGCCGGACTTCGTGAAATTTGGAAAATATAATGTTACCATTTCTCGTTTGCCGAGTTATTTATTTATTTATTTATTTACTTATTTATTTATTTATTTATTTATTTATTTATTTATTTATTTATTTACTTTTTATTTTTTATTTATTTATTTACTTATCTGTTTATCTATTTATGTATTTGCTTATTTATTTGTCTGTCTATTTATCTATTTACCTATTTATGTATATATATATTTATGTATATATTTATTTCTTTATTTATTTTATTTATTTATTTTTATTTTTTTGTTTTTTATTTTTTATGTATTTATTTATTTATTTACTTATCTGTTTATCTATTTATGTATTTGCTTATTTATTTGTCTGTCTATTTATCTATTTACCTATTTATGTATATATATTTATGTATATATTTATTTCTTTATTTATTTTATTTATTTATTTTTATTTTTTTGTTTTTTATTTTTTATGTATTTATTTATTTATTTATTTACTTATCTGTTTATCTATTTATGTATTTGCTTATTTATTTGTCTGTCTATTTATCTGTTTACCTATTTATGTATATCTATTTATGTATGTATTTATTTCTTTATTTATTTATTTTTTTATTTTTTATTTACTTATTTATTTATTTATCTGTTTATCTATTTATGCATTTGCTTATTTATTTGTCTGTATATTTATCTATTTACCTATTTATGTATATCTATTTATGTATATATGTATTTCTTTATTTATTTTATTTATTTATTTATATACTTATTTATTTAGTAAACTGTCCGAAGACAGGTCTGAACTTCACAAGTGATACAAATAAGGCACTACTTATGAGACAACTAGGCCAGGAGATAATGCCGTAGGGTGGCCAGTTCCTTTCCCCCTCCATTGCATACATCGCCGACTGGCTACACATTACATTAGTCAGACTTCAGATGCATACAAACAATTGCTGTTCCTCTGACACATATCGTCAAGTGAGATGTACTGACTGATAATAGATTTAGGGCTACATATCAGCCAGAACCTCAATCAGAGAATCTTTTATTTAATTATTTTATTATTTATTTATTTATTTATTTATTTATTTATTTATTTATTTATTTATTTATTTATTTATTTATTTATTTATTTATTTATTTATTTGTGCATTCATCCAAAAATACATACAAATATTCATACATTTATCAATTTATTTATTTTATTGAAATATGGTTTTATTAACTTTTTTTTATAGAATTATTATATTTTATGGTGGGCTATATTTCATGTGAAACATTTCCACACAACAGAACTTGTACGTATGTAGATAATTGATGTGAAAAAAATCTGTTGTATAGTTTTAGAAAAATTGCTGTACATAATTAAATAGACAGATAGAATGACCAAAATCGCTTTTCAATGCCACTCGAAATCGATATTTTACAGCGCCACAATACATTCTCTTATACTTCGTATACGGAGAAAGTGAAATTCATTGTATACACAGTCTAACCTAAAGTATATTTTCGAACAAGAAATACCAAGGATCGAATCCAGTCACCTTGACTCATATGTCTGCAGCTAATGATTTGGTTGCAGTTGGGTTTCGAGAAACCTTTATAGAGTATGAAATATGATGATCGACATAGTTTAGATTAATATGTATCATTATAAATAACGATTTGCGATCGATAGAAAATTAACTGCCTGTTTTTCTAACCTCCATAATTTTACTTCAAGGTTTATGGGCGGTATTCGATATTACAGTAATTTATAAATTCCGGATGACTGATTATTGAATCCTAGTAGCAATTAATCTGCGATATTGGATCGGTTAATTTAAGTTTTGACAAGAGCAATTAAATGCAGTATGATACTTCTTTGTAGTTCGAACCGTGGCACCCAAGGATATGCATAGAAGTTCACGAGGAGTACATGTGAGGACATCCTGGCAACTGACCGAAGGCTAAGTCTTGCTAATTAGTCGATCGGGTCAGATTTTACACACCCACTCAATTGTAGGAAGTAGGACGAAGCTTACAGATTAGGAACATTGAAGAAATGTAGCTGGAATTATTTACATATAAAGGCCGCATGAATCCTTTACTTTTACTTAAAGAATTGTTTTTATTTTTCTTTTCAACGAAATTGCTCAATAATTTGTTTTATTTGTTTCTTCTCTGTTTATATGTTCATTTGATTATTTATTGTCTTGTTTGCAAGTTTTCTTATAATTTTTAATCGTCCTCAGATTTGATGGGCCTACTTGCAAATAGACATAATTTTAAACGATAAAGTCCTAAACCTGGCGTCATTATCATTAGAAGCTAAAGTCGTATGCCACAGTGGATTTACTATCCGTAGAAGATTTCTGTGTGTATTAACGGCATTTTAATGAAGATATTTTTAAAGGCAGTAATATTTCTAGTGGAGAGAAGAACACAGTTGTTGGCAGTATTAAGAAAAAGTATAGAAAAAACAAATCCTGACAAATAATTTAAAGTAGTTTTTCATTTCTGTGTATTTGAATAGATTCAGGAACGTTTGTAAGGTAATAAGATAACGTTTGTAAGATTACAAACTTACATATTTGGAGTATTAATAATAAACTGTTATTTGATATTAATAAGTGTGTAGGACGTAATGACCTTTTATAGATTGAAAAAGACAATTACATTTTCATATAAAATAGAGGAAGAAGTTTTATCAGCAGAAAATGAACATAGAGATTTAGGTATATCATTTAGCAGTAATTCTCTCCTGTTTGGTGTCATCCAGCCCCAGTAGGATATCCCTTAGTATCATCAGCGAATAGGGATTACAAAGAATGGACACTCAGTGAATTTTCCTGTGTTTTGTTTCTCTGTGCGCCGACGTTTAGTTCCACTTTCAAGCGCTAGAGGTTAGTGTAATCGAGCACACGCTAAGTTAATTTGTGATTACATAGTTGAGACACAGGATCCAAACATCGCCTACCTTATTGCATAATCCAGTAACGCTTTGCTTCAAATAAATTCAACTTAACAGCTTTTCGTTATTTCTCAGTGACAAACTAGCTGTAATAATAATTTTTTATATTTTATATATAATAAATTATATTATAAAATAATACAATACATTATAAAATTATGTATCAAATTCGTTTAATATTTGTATACATTAAAATATAGGTATATGGTTTTACTTCTCCTAGGAGTTTTGTTTTTCCATTTTCAGTGCTATCATATTTTAATTGTTGCTGACGTCAACGTCTCAACTCTCATTATAAAGGAACTCTAGAGTCCACACATTACAGATAATGACGGATTTATTATTTCATCGGTCCAATTTATTTTATTTGAGTACATAATGTACCTAGATGTATTAATTGTATGTGTTATATTTCTGTGATGTCAGTGCCAACTCCTGGGAGAAAACAGAATCTCACGCTCAAAATGGTTTGAAGGTCATTGAAATCAGTCCTGCTACATTAAAGGTACCGACACGAAGTGTCCATACTGTATAATTATCTGTACGCTAGTATCATCTTCTCTTCCGCATAAGCAAATCTTACACACTTTATTCTTCTTCCTCCTACTATCACTTCACCCATGTTCTGAAAACAATTCTTCAGTAGATCCTCCAAGTAGATGTTGAACAGGTTAGGTGATAAAGGCATGCTTGTCGTACTCCTCTCCCTATTACACTTCCTTCTGACATTCCTTCTCTTATTCTGACTTTGACTCGTTTTTTCACATAAAGATTACTGACTGAACAGTCTCCTCTCTTTCCAATACACACCTATTTTCTTCAGGATTCCTATCAGTTTACAGATTCACAATGCTATGTTTGCAGTTTTTCTTGGGAAAGATAAAAATGCAGTAGCTTCTCGTTGCTTTCCGCACACCACTCTCTCTTTCGCATCTTAAAAAATCTCATGGGAGGGGGGGGGCTCAGAGTGGAGGTGAAGAGTATGGAATTGAACTAATTAGACCCTCCGGATTTCACCGAAATTCACCGCATGGGTTAAATATCAGTTCTATCAGGGGTTTTGACCCGATCAGAGTCCGAAAAATCCCAATTTGTCCTTACTCCCCAGAGTTTAGAAATGTGTTACTAATTATTTAAGAAATTGTTATTATAAAGTAAGTTGTTATGGTAGGTTTGAAAATTTTGAAAATTATACCGCAAGGACCTTTTGTCATCGAGAGTATAAAAAATTCACAATTTTTTATCAGGACTTAATAAATGTACTGACATAATTCTAGGATCTGTTGTATTTAAATAAATAAAAATGATATCTGGTAAAAAAAATGAAGTGACTTCCTTAAGAAACGTAGAATTTGTACATCTCACAGGTCCGTCCCCTTAAGGCTATGTCGTCTTGGCTATTAAGCAATTTTGTCAAGCACTAGTAATGAGAAATAAATAGGTAACAATACAAAATCGAAAATATTGCGGTGACAAAAGGCACATATTGGTTTCAATTTAATTGATTCTTACACTCCATTGGTGAAATAGCATTTCGATGGCCTAGATCTAATACTGTCCAAATTTCACGAGAGGATCCCTGCGAGGGGAGTATGGTCCTTGCGGGGTAAGAGGAGAGAGTAAGCCAGTAACTCGGCGTTCTTGAAGAAGCAGGTGGATGGGGGTGATGTCATTGGCCGGCTGGGACAAACAAGACTCAGTCAATGGCCGGCCGGTTTCGTATTGGGGATAGGTTATAAGAGTGGGGGAAAAGCTCGCATTCCTTGCACGGATCTTCTCGTGAAATGCGGACTGTACTACGTATGTGATTTTTCCAAACATTTCGGAAGAGACGTAGAACTATTTATTATTTATACTTTCTATTTGAACCACTGAAATGTGATATTCTTACTGATTATTGTGATTTTTTGTGGTTCAAATAGTAGAATGTATAAATAGTAAATACTTTTATGTATCTTCTGAAATTTTTAAAAAAATTCACATACGTGGTATTAGATCTAGGCCATCGATATCCTAACGCAAATACGGAATAATTTACCAAATCTTAACATAAAAGTGTTCTACATCTGCAATCTCGTTCCACTTCAAAGCTTGATTGTATGTTTCTAAAATAAGTTGTCATATCTTGTGTTATAATAAAATAAACAGCACTTCTTATTGCAAGCAACAAATGTCTGAGTTAGTTCCAACATATACGAAAACATCATAAATGTTGACTTTATCACAATATATACCGACTGCACATTTTATATCAATAAAATACGGCAACTATTTTGATCTTTATTTAAACAAATAATAATAAAATAATAAATTTATTCTATAATCAAAACAACACAATATTGCAACACTTATGCTTTCTCAACTCCTGTTCTCTTCTCGGTTTACGACTCTGTGACAATCATGCAATTCATAGACCAGGATATTCACCGATGCAGATTTTACTGCATCTCCGGACCATTTCAAATGTACTATGTATTACAGTTATTCGTGGAATGTTTACAGAGTTCGCAAAGGCCTATGACAGTTACTTTCTACAATGAATTTTATGCAGCAACTGTGATTACTGGCCCGTAAAGAATTCTTGTTCAAAGTCTCTCAAACTCAAGGGGTAAAATGTCACTTGTCACCCACTGCTTGTAAGTTAAAAATAGATACACGGAAAATGTAACTGTGTTATGAAGCAAATGAGTTAAGTAATAATATATTGAGTAACAATCACATTTTATATCACATGCAAGCACCTTTGGCAAGCAATGTAGAATTTCTGACGATGGAAGAAAAAATATTCCAGATACTTACTTACTTACTTACTTACTTACTTACTTACTTACTTACTTACTTACTTACTTACTTACTTACTTACTGGCTTTTAAGGAACCCGGAGGTTCGTTGCCGCCCTCAAATAAGCCCGCCATCGGTCCTTATCCTGAGCAAAATTAATCCAGTCTCTACCATCATATCCCACCCCCCTCAAATCCATTTTAATATTATCTTCCCATCTACGTCTCTGCCTCCCCAAAGGTCTTTTTCCCGCCGGCCTCCCAACTAACACTCTATATGCATTTCTGGATTCGCCCATACGTACTACATGTCCTGCCCATCTCAAACGTCTGGATTTAATGTTCCTAATTATGTCAGGTAAAGAAGACAATGCCTGCAGCTCTGCGTTGTGTAACTTTCTCCATTCTCCTGTAACGTCATCCCTCTTAGCCCCATATATTTTCCTAAGAACCTTATTCTCAAACACCCTTAATCTCTGTTCCTCTCTCAAAGTGAGAGTCCAAGTTTCACAACCATACAGAATAACCGGTAATATAACTGTTTTATAAATTCTAAATTTCAGATTTTTTGACAGCAGACTAGATGACAAAAGCTTCTCAACCGAATAATAACACGCATTTCCCATATTTATTCTGCATTTAATTTCCTCCCGAGTGTCATTTATATTTGTTACTGTTGCTCCAAGATATTTGAATTTTTCCACCTCTTCGAAGGATAAATCTCCAATTTTTATATTTCCATTTCGTACAATATTGTGGGCAAGAGACATAATCATATACTTAGTCTTTTCGGATGCTATGCATAGACATTTCGCTAGCCCGCGCTACGAGCGTGCTAAACTAGCCCCGGCTATCGACTGATTACTTGTACAGTATTCATATCATATTATCATATCTCTAACACTGGTTTATGAATACGAAAAACATTAGTTCGCTGATCATCCACCAGAAGCCCGTGCTAAGAATGTCTATGAATATGGCCCTTAGGGATTTACTTTTAATTTTAAGCTGTATAAGCTATAAATTGATTCTTTGGCGGAATTTGATTTAACCACATACTGCATTACAACAGCTATTGCCTATTACTATGTGTATGACATTATATGTAATAATTATAGATTATTTGTGGAGTTCTGAACTTGAGGAAAGGTAATGCAACGCACTTTATTTAACGGCTACTTTTAATTATTCAGGTTATATATATATATAGTGAATTTATTTCCACTCAACAATAGGATTTTATTCTTCCAACAATAATTTCTTTCTACAATTCGCCTTAAACGCTCTCGTCAACAATTGGATTTTCACTCAACACAGTATTCGTTATAGCACTCACCGACGACAATGACAATTTACTTGGACTAGTACGAACAACAATGAACTGTTAATCTTAACTAATATTTACAAAGCACTATTTACAAATCAGAACTGTCAGTTTTCAGTTCACAGTTCTCTTCTAGCTCAGTCACTCGAGTTCACAGAATCTCGAACCACAGACCTTCAGAGACAGTTCACTCTACTCGAACTCAGGTCCTTCCAACTGCGGTCCACTGCACTCGAACTCAGGTCCCTCCAACTGCGGTCCACTGCACTCGAACTCAGGCCTTCGGATGCTGATACAGTTGCGGACGCACACTCGAGTCGAACTCCGGTACACAAGTTGGCTTGCTTGCTCTGGCTTACTCACTGACTGGCTGACTAATCAACTGAAAACTGCTGTCGTTCCTTCGCGTCCTTAATTTATAACCACAGCGACGTAGCCTCGAAAGTTCCACGCGTCTCTAGAGATGGCACTCCAGAAAAATCCAGAGCCCTCTCCTCTCTACCAGCACCAGATGCGCGCGCACTCTCTCTCCACTCTCTCGCCGCGTTGGCCCTTTCCCCTCTCCGCCGCGCGCCATCCCAAAGTGCTCCGCGCGATCTTCTCTCTTGCGGGACGCTGGTCGTGAGTTCGAATCTCACGTCGCTGTCACATTGCTCCCTCCTTAGGACTGCTCGTCTCGGGCAGTCCCTTGGTTGGCTGCTAGTCGGTCCAACGTTTGGGGTCCTCCGGCTGCTCCCTCCTTATGGTGGCGCCACCCCATCCTTGGCTTGACTGGGCAGCGATACTCGTACTGCGTGGGCGCCGTCTTGCTTTTCCACTTGGCCCTCCAAGGAGAGCTCGCTGGCCACGGGTTGGTCTTCGGCGTCCATCAGGAACACTTCATCCCGACCAAGACGGAGTATACGGCGCCGGACGTCCACCATCGCATCGAGTAACCGCATGGCGTCGAGTCCCAGGACGACGTCCTCGGTGATGTTGGCGACGAACACCCACATTTCCAGTTTCCTCTTCCCCAAGGTCAGGTCCAGGAAGACCTCTCTCTGGATGGGCAAGCTCTCGCCTGAAGCAGTCCGTAGCTCGTATTGGCGCAGCGGCGTCCTCCCAGGTAGGCCACGCACGACGTCTGGTCTGGCGATAGTGAGCATCGCCCCGGTGTCCACCAGTACTCTGCATTGACGGCCTCTTATCCGTCCTTCAGCAATCAACCCATCGTCGCACCTTCTGTCGACCGGTTTCAGGACGAGCCGAGGGCACGGTGATGATGGCGCCGACGTGCTCCTCCTAGCATCGGCCCCCTCTCTCTCCTTACTGTTGCCAGGTCGGTTGCAACTCCTCCGCAGGTGCCCAGGTTCACCGCAGGACCAGCAGGTGGGCACGCGTCGTCTCCGTTGCTCAGGCGACTGTTGGTTTCTCTCGGTGTCAGCCACCTCTCTCTCCTGCCGGTGGCCGGAGCGGTCGCAGTCCCTCCTTAGGTGTCCCGGTCTCCCGCAGGACCAGCAGTTGGGCGTCCGTCGTCTCCGCCGCTCCGTTGACTGTTGGCGCTCCTCGACGTCGGCCACCTCTCTCTCCTGCTTGTGGCCGGATTGGTCACAGTCCCTTCTCAGGTGTCCCAGTCTCCCGCAGGACCAGCAGGTGGGCGTCCGTCGTCTCCGCCGCTCCGTTGACTGTTGGCGCTCCTCGACGTCGGCCACCCCTCTCTCCTGCTTTTGGGCCGGATTGGTCACAGTCCCTTCTCAGGTGTCCCGGTCTGGCGCAGGACCAGCAGGTGGGCGCCCGTCGTCTCCGCCGCTCCGTTGACAGTTGGCGCTCCTCGACGTCGGCCACCTCTCTCTCCTGCTTGTGGCCAGATCGGTCGCAGTCCCTTTTCAAGTGTCCCGGTCTGCCACAGGACCAGCAGGTAGACGCTCCTCTCCTCTGCCGCTCGGGTAGCTTCGGTTGGCTCCCCCCAGCATCCGTCGCCGTGACGCTTCTGATCCAGTGCGGTGCTGAGACTCCCGCCGCCGACTTGGCCGCCTCCATCCTGAGGGCCGCCGCCAGAGCTGCGTTGATGGTACGATGCTCTGCCAGGAGTAGCTGTTGTCTGATTTCGGGGTCTCGAACTCCGCTGCCGAAGGTGTAGGCCGCCTCTCCAGCGATGAAGTCATTAGGTAGGCCCCTGAGGGCCTTATGAGCAAGTTGTTCCACCGCCATCGCGAATTCTTGTAGGGACTCGCCTGACTGTTGGACCCTCGTTTTTAGTTGGGTCCTAAATGCTGCCGCAAGTTGATGGTCACCATAACGTCCCTCCAAGGCCGCCATAATCTCAGCGGCTGTCCCATCTTCTGGAACGCTGTGAAGAATCTCCGACGTCTGTCCCTGAAGCGCGGCCAGCAGCTGAGTAGTTTTCTCTGCCGGCGTCCACCCATTGTGCTCTGCGATGGCCTCGAACTGGCGACGGAATATCGCCCAAGACGTCGTACCGTCGAACTTCGGCGTCTTGACGTTGTGATGTCTGGCTGAAGGCGATGGTTCCCCAGGGCCAGTATATGAGGTCCTCCATTCTGTCGCCGATCTTTCCACGGCCCGTTGAACTTCCTCGGCAATTATCTGTTTCTGTTCTCTAACCTGGCGATCTACCAACGCGAGGATGTGCTTGTTTTCCTCGGCGTGTTTGTCCATCACCTCACTCGTCTTGTCCAGCAACTCGCTCGTCTGCTCTTGACGACGCTCGAGAGCGCGAATTTTGCCGTCAAAATGGTCTACATCCTGTCTCAACTCGGCTACTGTCTCGTTTATAGTTGTAAAATTCTGGTATAGTTTATCTAAATCGGCCTTAAGTTCGTCTTTCACGATGGCGACAATTCCATCTACATGGGCCGAAACGCTTTCAATTTGCGTAGTGACGTCATCTTTCACTCCGCTTATGTCGCCTTTCACTCCGCTTATGTCGCCTTTCACTCCGCTTATGTCGCCTTTCACTCCGCTTATGTCGCCTCAACACAGTATTCGTTATAGCACTCACCGACGACAATGACAATTTACTTGGACTAGTACGAACAACAATGAACTGTTAATCTTAACTAATATTTACAAAGCACTATTTACAAATCAGAACTGTCAGTTTTCAGTTCACAGTTCTCTTCTAGCTCAGTCACTCGAGTTCACAGAATCTCGAACCACAGACCTTCAGAGACAGTTCACTCTACTCGAACTCAGGTCCTTCCAACTGCGGTCCACTGCACTCGAACTCAGGTCCCTCCAACTGCGGTCCACTGCACTCGAACTCAGGCCTTCGGATGCTGATACAGTTGCGGACGCACACTCGAGTCGAACTCCGGTACACAAGTTGGCTTGCTTGCTCTGGCTTACTCACTGACTGGCTGACTAATCAACTGAAAACTGCTGTCGTTCCTTCGCGTCCTTAATTTATAACCACAGCGACGTAGCCTCGAAAGTTCCACGCGTCTCTAGAGATGGCACTCCAGAAAAATCCAGAGCCCTCTCCTCTCTACCAGCACCAGATGCGCGCGCACTCTCTCTCCACTCTCTCGCCGCGTTGGCCCTTTCCCCTCTCCGCCGCGCGCCATCCCAAAGTGCTCCGCGCGATCTTCTCTCTTGCGGGACGCTGGTCGTGAGTTCGAATCTCACGTCGCTGTCACAATATATATATATATATATATTTATTTATTTATTTATTTATTTATTTATTTATTTATATATAAATCGCTGAAATGATGATATGGTGACAGTAGAGTAATGGTGAAATATGAATGGCAGAAGAAGGAGAAGTAATTGAAGAAAATCTTCCTCAAGTAGTAGGAACCATAAATATAATTCATTTCGATGGAATTGAACCGTGAGAAATTGTAATCTGACTAGAAGACAGAAATAAAACTAATACCAAAGAAGGAAAAATTGAAAAAAAATGTTGCTATAACAGAAATAAAGATGAACAAATATAGGAAACAATAGAAAACAAAAAAAAAAATAACGTAGGAAAGAAGGGGATCAGGAAATGGGGTAAAGAAGAAAAGAAAATAAAGGAAAGACGGTTAAATAAAGTATGAAGAAATAAATGGAGTAACTACAAGCGAAAGAATGAAAGAAAGTGGGAGATAAGAGGAAGGAAAAATAGGAGAATAAAGGACAGGTAGGAAAGAAAGGGAAAAGACAAAAGAAATAAAGATAGAGAGAAGAAAAAAATAAGAAAATCATGTAATAATAATAAGACTGAAGAAAGAAGAACAAGAAGGAAAGAGAGGAGGAAGAATAGAGCAAGATAAGTAAGAATGAATAGAATACAGTAATGAACAGACAAGAGGCAAGATGAGACCACAGCCGAGAGAAGAGAAAAGAGAAATAAAATCAAGAAAAATTAAAAGAAATGAGTAAAGGAAGGTGCAAGCAAAGGGAGAGGCAAGTAAAGAAAGAAATATGAAGGAAGATATAAGCAAAGAAAGAAAGAAAGAAAGAAAAGCGTAAGCAAAGAAACAAGGAAAAGAAGACGCAAAAACAAAGAAAAAAGGAGGAAGGCGCAAACAAAGAAAAGAAGAAAGGAAGAAAGATGCTTGAAAAAGAGAGAGGAAAAGAAAGAAAGAAAGAAAGAAAGGAATACGCAACCAAAGAAAGTAAGATGCACGTAAATGAAGAAGACAAAAGCGAAGAAAGGAAGACGCAAGCAAAGGAAAAAAAAAGGAAGACGCAAGCAATATGAAATATACAGACACACAAAAACACACCCCAATGAAATTCTCAACACACAACTCAATTTCAGAAGACACTCTTTGGCTCCACATTACACTACACAAACACGCCCTCACAGGAAACAAAACGAGAGGCGCCAAGACCAGCAACGGCCATTTCTGAAGAAGACGAATAATAGGTCGAAACATGGAAACCAGGTACGATAGAATTTAACACAAGAAAGTCATATAATAGATATTCCGAAGTGATACAATGTTAAAAGTTGTGTAATCAAGATGTACAAAGAAAGAAAGGAGACGCAAGCAATGAAAGGAAGAAAGAAGACGCAATTAAAGAAGGAAAAACGCAAGTAAAGGAAGAAAGACGCGAGCAAAGAAAAAAAAAGGCGCAAGCAAAGGAAGAAAGACGCAAGTAAAGGAAAAAAGAGAGGAAAATGCAAGCAAAGGAGGAAAGGAAGACGCAAACAAAGAAAGAAAGCAAGGAAGACATAAGTTAAGTGAAAAAGTAAAGTGGTGAAAAAATATAAATAAAGAAAAGATAAAGGGATGAATGAAGGAAAGTCCGGGTAATGAATGGAGGAAGTACAAAAATAGGAAAATAGAAAGAAAGAAAGAAAGAAAGGATAAGAAGCTATGTAGTACAAAAACAAATAAGAAAACAAAGATTAAAAATTTAATAAAGACTATAATAATGAAAAAAGGTAAGGAAAGAAACTGAGAAAAAGGTGTTGGTCAATAAAAAAATAAATATTCAAACATGAAAGGATATGTGAAGCAAGATCTGAGTGAAGAAGAGACAATAAATCAAACGTATAATGCAATAGACCTATAGAAAACATGGGTACCTACTTCAATAAATGAGTGAATGGAAAGGAAAAAATGTTAACTACTGTTAGGGACATGCGAGATATTTTGTGGGCATGTTCTAGTGAGGTTAACCACAAATCCAGGAACGTTCAAGGTTGGAGCTCAGCTGACACAGGTCATTTCCATACCTTTCAGACAATGCTAGTTCGACCCCAAGACCTTATTCTTGTTGAGAGCCGCAACTGTATCATTCCCAGCTAAAATATATTCCACCATACCCGTTTATTTTATGATACGGCCGCAATTAATGTTAATACGTTAAAATTTATATCCACATACGGTTATTTTTTCTTACGGTGACAGTTTACAATTACACACGGCACTTTTCTAGTTGTAAGAAACCCCGGTAAACATGGCGAAGGGTCCTGGAATTCTGTACAATGCATCATCAGCCCCGTCACATTACGCATGATAATGTACTGTCGTTGGGAGAGCAGAGGTTACCACCGGCACACAAGATTACATCAAAACATGGTTGCTCTTCTGTGATATTGTCAACTAAAATATTTAACTCCGCATGTAAATAATATATTTCATTATTTTACATTTGTTACTAGTGCTCTTGGTCTTTAAGGAATGTTTCGTAATTTGTTTTGAAGGCATCTTGGAACTCGGTGGCGATTAGTTTCGCTGTATCATTTCTTTAAATTCAAGTTTTGCATCATTAGTTAGGATTACGTTACTAATATTGGCACTATCACCAAGCAATACTGAGTAAAACGACACAGAACATTGAATGACAAACCAGATATCGAATGTTGAAGACAATGCTACCATTTGTATTAGAAGACGAGATAAACCGAAATTAACAATAAAAGAAAACATGGACAGCGATATGCGTAACAACATTTGGAAATACTAAGAGAAAAGAAGGACTAGGGCAAGAAAATTCACAAAGATATTTTTTTAATGTCCATACTCACGGCCTTTAGTAAGTTCAATGCTCATAAAAAAACTCCTTAACACCAAAAGAACGTAAATACACCAGCATTAGAGAATTCAATATTTCACCCCAATCTGCTGGTTGCAAAATATAGGATATTAGATTTAACGGAAAACCACTGATTTTGTCAATTATGACAATAATTCGAGGGCTTAGTTATTCTTCACCCGATATAATTAGGAACATTAAATCCAGACGTTTGAGATGGGCAGGGCATGTAGCACGTATGGGCGAATCCAGACATGCATATAAAGTGTTAGTTGGGAGGTCGGAGGGAAAAAGATATTTAGGGAGGCCGAGACGTAGATGGGAAGATAATATTAAAATGGATTTGAGGGAGGTGGGATATGATGATAGAGAATGGATTAATCTTGCTCAGGATAGGGACCAATGGCGGGCTTATGTGAGGGCGGCAATGAACCTCCGGGTTCCTTAAAGGCCAGTAAGTAAGTAAGTAGGGTGAAACTAACGTAACTACAAAAATTCACATTTTTAGGTTTTTACACCAATCCACATAGGCCTAATTCTTTGAAAAGGTGGAAAAGTTCAAATATCTTGGAGCAACAGTAACATATATAGATGACACTCGGGAGGAAATTAAACGCAGAATAAATGTGGGAAATGCCTGTTATTGTTCGGTTGAGGAGCATTTGTCATCTAGTCTGCTCTCAAAAAAAAACCTGAAAGTTGGAATTTATAAAATCGTTACGGCCTATACCGGTTGTTATTTATTTATTTATTTATTTACTTATTTATTTATTTATTTATTTATTTATTTATTTATTTATTTATTTATTTATTTATTTATTTATTTATTTATTTATTTATTTATTTATTTATTTATTCGTTTGTTTGTTTATTTATTTTTAATTTTTTTATTTATTTTTTATTTATTTATTTATTTATTTATTTATTGCTAGTGTGGTTGTGAAACTTGGACTCTCATTTTGAGAGAGGAACAAAGGTTAAGGTTGTTCGAGAATAAGGTGGTTAGGAAAATATTTTGGCTAAGAGGGATGAAGTTACAGAAGAATGGAGAAAGTTACACAACATAGAACTGCACGTATTGTAATTCCTCACCTAACACAATTAGAAATATTAAATCCAGACGTTTGAGATACACGGCGCATGTAGCACGTATGGGCGAATGCAGAAATCCATATAGAGTGTTAGTTGGAAGGCCAGAAGGAAAAAAATCTTTGGTGAGGACGAGACGTAGATGGGAGGATAATATAAACATGGATCTGAAGGAGGTGGGATATGATGGTAGAGACTGGATTAATCTTTCTCAGGATAGGGATCCATGGCGGCCATATATGAGGGCGGCAATGAACCCCCAGGTTCTTCAAAAGCCATTTGTAAGTAAGTAAGTAACACTTGAATCTGCCCACACCCGTATTCTCTACTGTCCTAATTTCAAATCCTTCAGAGTTTTATTTCCGACAACAAAATATTCTGACTTTACAAAATTAATTTTAAATCCACTAATTTCTGCAATTTTGTTATTACGTAGTACAAATCCTCTTCGTCTTCTGTAATCCTGTCTGATCATCTGCATAACACAGCATATAATAATAATAATAATAATAATAATAATAATAATAATAATAATAATAATAATTTAAGGAGCCATCGTTGTCTACTGGCTAGAGAGCTGGATTTATAATGCTATGAATCCGGGTTCGATCCCCGGCGTATCCCCAATTTATAACTTTTTTGAGCAAGCCTGTGGTCTAGATAACACAGGGGTTTTCTCCGGGATCTCCGGTTTCCGTGTGGCATTCCAACAAATTGCCATCATCATCTCATGTCATCGCAGGCAAGACTCCTACGGCGCACCCTGGGCTACGACTCTGTCAGTAAATTATTGGTCTTCACAATTGGCTTCATATGGGAGAATAACGAACTGTCAAGTATTCCAGCCATTAGTTTAAAAAATGAGATAATAATAATAATAATAATAATAATAATAATAATAATAATAATACTTAGTTTACTTACTTACTTACTGGCTTTTAAGGAGCCCGCAGGTTCATTGCCGCTCTCACATAAGCCCGCCATTGGTCCCTATCCTGAGCAAGATTAATCCAGTCTCTACCATCATATCCCACCTCCCTCAAATCCATTTTAATATTATCTTCCCATCTACGTCTCGGCCTCCCCAAAGGTCTTTTTCCCCTCCGGTCTCCCAACTAACACTCTATATGCATTTCTCGATTCGCCCATACATGTCCTGCCCATCTCAAACGTCTGGATTTAATGTTCCTAATTATGTCAGGTGAAGAATAGAATGCATGCAGTTCGCGTTATGTAACTTTCTCCATTCTCCTGTAACTTCATCCCTTTTAGCCCCAAATATTTTCCTAAGAACCTTATTCTCAAACACCCTTAATCTCTGTTCCTCTCTCAAAGTGAGAGTCCAAGTTTCACAGCCATACAGAACAACCGGTAGTATAACTGTTTTATAAATTCTAACTTTCAGATTTTTTGACAGCAGACTAGAAGACAAAAGCTTCTCAACAGAATAATAACACGCATTTCCCATATTTATTCTGTGTTTAATTTCCTCCCGAGTGTCATTTATATTTGTTATTGTTGCTCCAAGATATTGGAATTTTTCCACCTCTTCGAAGGATACATCTCCCATTTTTATAGTTCCATTTCGTACAATATTGTGGTCATGAGACATAATCATATACTTAGTCTTTTCGGGATTTACTTCTAACCCTAATAATAATAATAATAATAATAATAATAATAATAATAATAATAATAATAATTTTATTACTTCAAAAACAACAATATGCTCATACAAGAAATTTACGAAGGACATTGTCGGTTACTTGAAATATTTTACGAACATTTTTTGTTTTCAACATTGTGATTTATGAAGCATGTAAAGTATGTATCCGTGATAACACGGACTCATAAATCATGCAGGAAACATATATTACAATGCCTCAAATTATTGCATATTTTCACGAACCGGAAAATAACGCACGTGAACTGTACAGGAACTATTGATAGCGGGAAGAAAGTGATATCAGTCCAGTTTGTCATTGTATAACAGACGAACGACAATTGTAATATTACAAACAAGCATGGTAATGGTTTTTCCCTCAGTTTTCGCTTAAGTTGTAGCTAGAGATTTATGCAACAAATCCAATGCATCTGAGTTCAACTTCCTTCCCATACTTACTATGGTCTGTCCAAAACTACTTCCGACCTGACAAATGGAGTCTTTAGCATGTTACCATAGCAACCATTCAAATCAACCAATCACGACAGACGCGTAACCATAGTAACGGGACGGTGTTGCCGTGTCTATGTTGACAGGCTGCACGTGAATACCACGGCCTAGTGGTGAATACAGTGCCCGGAATGACTTTGATTTGGCTGGTTAGCGCGTGCTTTGTGTGAATTAAAAATATTATTTAGTTGTATTATTGTTTCAGTGTATCGATAATTATTGTGTTTAAATTAGATTAGACGTATTATCTTCGTTGTTATTGGTGGAGTGTGTGTGTTTTCTACTTTCTGCGAGAGTTTCTAAACAGGTGACTTGTGCAATGTCGGAAGGAAGAAAGGGCAGGCGGAGAACAAAGAATATTGGACAAGGCGCCCCGTTAAAGAGTCGAGCGCAAGAGATAGTGTGTAATGTAAGAGAGTATTTTGAGAGGGAAAAAAAGATAATGGCGGGCCTCTTTTATCTTTGGCGCAAGACGTAATGAGAACTGCTGCTTGTGTTAAAATTAATAAGAGTACTGTTATCGATATTGGAAAAAAAAAAAAAAAAAAAAAAAAAGGCCGTTTAGATTTTTAATCATAAATATTTTTATAGTTTACAATTTTTTCAACGCCTTTCTAACAATATTACATTGAAGAATACCGACATTCATAAAAGTAAAGGCTTCGTATTAAATTTAAACCTGTTTTTACAGTTTACAGACCTTTCGACGCTTTTCTAACGGTATTATATTGAATACCACCACCACCACCACCACCACCACCACCACTTCGTATGACAATAGACTAATAAAAATAATGATGAACACCAATTTTAATGCCTAGTGTTCAACAAATTGGTTAGAAATATGTGTTCATGTTAGCCGTTCATTACTGCACTCTATCGGCAGCGCGCTCACTTACACGAAAGATGGGCAACATGACAACATTGCTCCCCGTTCTCTGTAAGCTGTCAAGTCGGAAGTAGTTTTGGTCAAGATATAGATATTTGTCATTATAGTAGACCCATGTTTATTCTGTATTACCTTTAAAACTGGCCTGCTCCATATGTAGACCCTTCTGCTGACTTCAGGGTTTCCTCCTCTGTTCTTGAGAAACACTAACTTTTGTAGTCTTCCTTTTACTGTGTACTTACTGCACTAACTACCTATACTCAACATTGTAACTTACACCTAAACACTAGTTACTTTCCTGCTGTGGCTAAAAATCTGTTTTCTTATTATCAAATAGTAAATATATATTTTAAATATAAAACTAGACACTTTTTAACAATATTCACAGACAACACCAAAAAAAAAAATGCTAGAAATACGACTCAAAATCAATGAAAACTGTACTATTTACTTCTTTCCCTCTGTTTGTGTTAGGCAAGTTTGAAATGGGCAGGGCATATAGCACGTATGCGCGAATCCAGAAATGCATATAAAGTGTTAGTTGGGAGGCCATAGGGAAAAAGACTTTTGGGGAAACCGAAACGTAGATGGGAAGATAATATTGAAATGGATTTGACGGAGGTGGGATGTGATGGTAGAGACTTGCTCAGGACAGGGACCGATGGCGGACTTAGGTCTATGTGAGGGCAGCAATGAATCTTCGGGTTCCTTAAAAGCATTTGTAAGTAAGCATGCCAGCATGTAACATATCTCCCAAAATAATTAAAACATTATTTTGAAAATCTACAGATAAATTGGCATTTTTAACAGTAGGGGCTTAATTTAAAGGGACATCAGCACTTGCGCAGGAAAGTTTAAAATGTCACGTGACAGGCATTTAAATCGAAACTAAATTAAAATAGTTGTACGTAAAGATTAATTTTTTGGTTCTACAGAATTTATCTGTGGTAACAATAGTTATAAGAGGAGAAAAATTCGCTCCGGCGCGGCGCCGGGGATCGAAACGGGGATATGTCGAACATGGAAGTAAGGTCACAAAGGAAAAAACACCAGTGTAGGGGGATTCGATCCGGTGCTGTGGATTGAACTTCGGCGTATCTCAGTGGTTAGAGCTCTTGGTATGTAGAACCAAGGACCGGTTCGATCCCCGGCGCCGGAGCGAATTTTTCTCCTTTAGACTAATAACTATTGTTACCATAAGAGATATTTTCTGAAGAATCAAAAAATTAATCTTTACGTAGATTCTTTGCCCAACACTATATATTGTGGAATCCCGGCCACCAAAATCACTCAATTGAGTGCGCTCCTTGTATAATGGCAGTTCACTTAATATATGTTAACATATATGTCGAACATGAAATAAGGCCACAAAAGGAAAAACACTAGAGTAGAGGGATTCGATCCAGTGCTGTGGATTAAACTTCGGCGTAGCTCAGTGGTTAGAGCGTTTTGTACTAATAACTATTGTTAAAATAGTTGTACTGTATCATTATAAAAGAACTGAAGATAGGTACTTAATATGTAAAAAAAACAAAAAGAAAACCTTGAATTTAGCCATTTTTGCCACTTTTCACAAGTCGGTTCCCTTTGTTGAGAATGGATTAACAACCTTGTCCCGGACTTGATTCGAACCGAAAACCATATGTAAAAACTTATAAGTTAGCAAATTATTATTAATGTTATCCAAAATATTGAAACTCTTTTTCACCCTTTGGTATATTAGGGTTGTAGTGTTGCATGTGAAATACATTATGTAGAGATAATATACAATTTTAAAGAAGTAGTAGTAGACTTGAGTCATAGTTACAATATAAATACATTAATTGACATTAAACAATACTAAATACATTACACAAAATTACATTCAGACAAAAAAAAATAAATACATGAATTAAAAATTATAAACGAAGGTGTAAAGGTATTGCAAGAATATGACATAAATTTGCGAATTTATACATAATTTTAAACAATAATAAAGAGATAATGCACAAAATTGACTTAGTTACAAATTAAACACCTAGGGCCATATTCATAGACATTCTTAGCGCGGGCTTCCGGTGGATGATCAACGAACTAACGTTTTTCGTATTCATAAACCAGTGTTAGCGATATGATATGATATGATGTGATATGAATCCTGTACAAGTAATCACTCGATAGCCGGGGCTAGTTTAGCACGCCCGTAGCGCGGGCTAGCGAAATGTCTATGCATAGTTCCCCTAATATATAGGTATTGTCGCACCATCGGATCTTTGCCCCTACAGCGCTGTCGTCGTTCTTGGAAAAGTTAACGCCTCTACTCACCCCATTCCACCCGTTTCTCTCCCACTACGTCAAACAGCAGGCCACGAACCTTGCCGAATAGGGATGTTGCCAAACTTCCGTCAAACGGTGTCATGAATATTTCTTATAATAATGTAAGGTTCATTATTAATTATTCATAATTTAATTTAAGTAGGTCTAATGACGCTGATTGACTTACGATTGTTTGCAGATAAATATATTATTACAGTGGATATTTATTGGTTAAATTGAAATTACATCAGAAACATCATCGCTTTGCCAGCATTTTTTAACAGTATAATGTGGATGTATCCATGTTTCGTCTAAATACACAATATACTTTCCTTCTCTGCGAAATGCGCAATTTTCTTAAATAACTGGCCCTCCATGCTACAATATCATTTTTTTCAATCAAAATACATTTTGTATTTCTACATCTTTTAAATCTAAATCCCATGTCTCGAATCACTTTCCGTAGCGTTTCTCTCCCTCCTTGGACATTATTGCTTCTCTCGCAACCTTCAATAATTTCTCCAATGTCGGAACTTCTTTCTGCATGGTATAACATTCTTGTATCTTTCTTCTTAAAATACATCTGTCCATATCATCTACAAGAATTAAAGGTTCCCTTGGTCTGTTCTTCCCTGGTGATTCTAGCTTTTCATCTCCTGCACAGACTCCCTCTCTCCTGATTTTCTTTATTAGGCGCTCTGACCTGCCTATATAAATTACATAAAAAAGTTGTATTATATTAGTATTAGTTAAGTAAGTAATTTTAATACGTAATCAATTTAAATAAAATAAGCCTCGCATGTGATCGCAGCTGCTCTTTTCGTTTATTTCTCTTCATCGCAAAATGCTATTACTTGCTTAATAATATTTCTTTCACCACTCCGTGCTACAGTATTCGTGTTGAGTTGACAACACTGGACTGCAAGTGCAAATAAACTGTCCCGCAAGAAGGCTCAAAATTGTGAGTAGTGGGGGAGAGAAAGAGAGCGGGATAGAAAAGAGAGAAATAGGAATACAGGGAGAGAAATGAATTGCTGAAGCTGAAAAGAAATTAAGGTTCAGTTCGCATATCTTACGGGGGCACAGATCCGATGGTCGGATTATAGTAATCATAAACAATAGGAGAGAATACGGAAATGATATTCAGTTGCTTTTGGTTATAAATACCTTAATTAGAAACATTGATGCAATAAACAACAGCAAAAAAGATAACAGAAGAAATAACTTGATTACAATTTTCGATGAATGGTTTGCGATAGTAAAGAGATAAAAACAAAATTACTTACGGTTACAAACTATATACCTGTCATAAAACACTGAACAATAGTAAAATTCATAATACGAACATAATTATTATTATCATCCCTCTTATCCACACCTGTGAAGTAACGGTTAATGTGTCTGGCCGCGAAACCAGGTGGCCAGGGTTCGATTTCCGGTCGGGGAAAGTTACCTAGTTGAGGTTTTTTCCGGGTTTTTCCCTAACCAAATATGAGCAAATGCTGGGTAACTTTCGGTGCTGGACCCCGGACTCGGCATTATCACCTTCATCTCATTCAGACGTTAAATAACCTAAGATGTTGATAAAGCGTCGTAAAATAACCTACTAAAGTAAAAATAAAATTGTCCCACTTCCCATTGCTTCAAAGTTATTAGCAAAGCTCGGAACTTGGGGACTTGTGTCTTTGCACGTGACTAAGCGACCGGACTTCAATGTCAACATATTCCCGCTTCCAGCACGGAGGTACTGTCAGGTCTGCTACAAAAGTGGTTTCTGGCTCCAACAACATATTGATAATATTATGGTAGGTTGAAACACGTAATTTCATAGCATATATATATAATAAAAATAAACATGAGAAATATATCAAATTTACTGTTCTGCTGTGTACATTTTATTAAAGTGAATGACTACCTACATTCGAAGATTTTCCGGTAGCAGACTTAAAATACTGAATGTTTTCATTGTTACTGTTTTCTGTTCGATTTTCAGCAGTTGCTAGCTGATCTCGTATCTGAGAAAGATAAGTATGTCCTAAATTTTTCTCGAAAATAGTTTTAAATTAGTGTGTCACTACTAGGGCAAGCCCCTCTGCGTTTCGATTCATGTCTATGGAAGGATTTTTCTACAGTTTGAGGGACTGCAATGCCTTTCAATGAATTTCGTTTCCAGCCTCTAGTTTGTGTGTGGCACAACTTACAAAATATAAACTCTCCATTCGAAAAAAATAATGTATCTCCTCCGAGTTCTTCACGAAATTCTCTATCTTAAATTTAAAACAAAATGTATTTTCAAACTTCTATAATACCCATTCGAAATAATGCGTATTTTCTATTTCCTCAAACAGACCGTTTACCTTTAATTCTCTGAATGTCATTGGCTTCGACATAACAGTTTTTTCGTCCGTCTTCCTGTCATTAGTTGTGGCCACTTTCTTAGTACATACGACTGTCCCTGAGCACTTGCAGCGTGAGCTTTGTGTACGTTGTACCTGTAACCTTACTCATGCACACGACACAAGTCCCCAAGTTCCGAGCTTTGGTTATTACTGACCCAAGATATTTAAAATCCTTCGTGGTTTCGAATCTTTCTCCACCTATCTGTTGATTGGATATTAGTGTATTTCTAGACTGTATCATCCACTTTGTCTTGCTGTTATTAATGCTTAATCCTATTTTCTTGCTGCTTTTTCAAGGTCTTTAAGTATCTCTTCTACTTTGGCTTTTGATCTACCCATGATGTCCAAATTATCTGCGTACCCAACAACTTCTACGCTCTTATACATCAATATATTATTAATATCTTTATGCTCGACCATGCCGAAATGTAGTAATTATACACCTGGTAGCAGACCTTTAATGCACGTCATTAAAGTACACCTACTCATTAAACGTCAGGTCTTTCAGCCAATGACGACTCAGATTACAACTGTTCAGCCAATGACAGGTCAGCTTTCTACCGTTATACAACCGCAAGTATCGATTATTCTCGGATATGCAATCGAAAGAGAATTAGCGAAAAGTCACGGAGGCTGGAAATCCAGTACTGTCGCAGAAGGTTATGTTCTGTTACTATAATAATTAGCGTTAATTGTAAATAATATTCAAATAAATTCAATTTGTCATCTCGTTTTTCAATGTCTAATTTAATTTCAATGTTATCTCTGTAGGTTCTTATGGCCTAGCAAGATCAATGTGAACATCTGTTCCTCGGAAAAAATCAATACTTTCGCGTCTGCGCACATCTCACAACATACGGGACATTGGTCAAGGTCAGATACAAAGAAAAATAATAATATTAAGTTAGAAATATGGTCGAGCATAAAAAGTCGTATGAAACTCACCTATAATGGTAATTAAGAAGCTCGTATGAAAATTATGAAACTCGCTTGCGCTCGTTTCATAAATATCCATACTCGCTTCTTAATTACCTTCATTATAGGCTCGTTTCATAATGTACTATTATGCTCGACCATGCCGAAATGTAGTAATTATACACCTGGTGGCAGCCCTTTAATGGACCTCATTAAAGTACACCTATTCATTAAAGTTCAGGTGTTTCACCAATCAGAAAACACCATTGTAGCAATATGAAAGCGCAAGTATCGATTATTCTCGGATATGCAATCGAAAGACAACTAGCGAAACGTCACGGAAGCTGGAAATCCAATACTGTCGCAGAGTGTTATGTTCTGTTACTATAATAATTAGCGTTAATTGTAAATAATATTCAAATAAATTCAATTTGTCATCTCGTTTTTCAATGTCTAAATCAATTTCAAGGTTATATCAAGATTAATGTTCATTTTACTCTCTAGATTGTATCAAGGTCAATGACATTCGTTCTTCGGAAAAAAAATCAATACTTTCGCGTCTGCGCACATCTCACAATTTACGATATATTGCACAAGGTCAGTTCCGCACCCCAGTCAGATAAGAATAACATGAATACTTATGAATAATTTGAAGTTAGAAATATGGTCGAGCATAAAAAGTCGTATGAAACTTGCCTATAATGGTAATTAAGACGCTCGTATGAAAATTATGAAACTCGCTTGCGCTCGTTTCATAAACGTACTCGCGTCTTAATTACTATCATTATAGGCTCGTTGCATAACTTATTAATATCTGTTTGCCTTTTCACCCAATGTAGCGTAATATTGAATAGCATTGGTGCCAATCCATCTCCTTGTTTCAATACTTTCCTTGTTAGATAAGTTAAATATAGTAAAAGTAGGCTACATTTTCCTCGTTAGGAATTGGAACCTCCTCATGGCTTGTAAGATTACAAGTACGTACGTGCCTACATGAAGTGTAGCGGTCCTAATCTCCTGACAGTAATGAAAGCTCTTTAAGTGTACATTTATTTTGAATCATTTTAATTACTCTTCTCCCTCGTTCTGGAATTCCTTATGGTCATTACCTTGCGGTATGAACTGTTACGCTGATAAGATGCACGTACCTTGATGTATGTTTGCTCTAGCATCTCTCTCGTTATCTTAAGTACACTTTTTTGCGTCGTGCGATCGGGCTAATAAAAACGGCTTCCCAACTAATTGGACTTATTCTAGATACGAGAAGATGATGATGTGCGAGAAAATAGGGGGGCGAGTTCGTGAGTTAACGCCATCGTGAAGAATTTAAATCTACTTCCAGGTCGCCTTTTAATGGTGGTGACCAGAGTAATGCATGGGGCCACGTCTGCCGGCACAGTTCTGTGTAGACCAGGCTCTGTGGGCCACATCAGCGTGGAAATGTTTAGGATGTTTCTACTGGAATGTTACTACGCAATGCTCTCTTTGACATTGATGAGGTGCGAGTTTTAACGATGAATAGCGTTATTATTTGTGGGCACTAGGAAGAAAAGGACAGATTTTCGCGTAACACTGACACATATCCGTCTTCGGGAGCTAATAAAATAACATAATACATACGGCACATTTATAGGAACTTGCTGGATGTAAATTAAAGAATAAAGACTGATCTATCCAGAAATAATGCTAATTTTATGTCAAAATAAAATTGTACATTTATTAAACAATAAAAAAAAAATGTGTAATAATTTTCCTAATTTAAGAGACTTTCATTAGCGTCCGGCGTAGCTCAGTCGGCTAAGGCGCTTGTTTGCCTATTCGGTGTTACGCTCGGGCTTGGGTTCGATTCCTGCTTGCGCTGATTACCTGGTTGGGTTTTTTTCCAAAGATTTCCCCAACCATAAGGCAAAGTCAGGTAATCCATGTCGCCTCATGTCGCCAAATACCACCTCGCTTTCACCAATCCCATCGACGCTAAATAACCCAGTACTTGATACAGCGTCGTTAAATAACAAACTGAAAACAACAGAGTTTCAACCGTTTGCTACAGCTAAACCGTGAAAGATGTATCCGAACATATTACGAGTTAAATTTGTTAATAAACGCAATCTTTTCAACAATACAATCAGTTTTGATCTCTATCTCACGGTTTAGGAGTTATAACCATTTTTTTTTTTTTTGGCTTAGGTAACTGTTATGCTGATATTATGACGCAATTATTTATTTATTTATTTATTTATTTATTTACTTACTTTATTTATTTAGTTATTTATTTATTTATTTATTTATTTATTCACTTATTTATTTATTCACTTATTTATTTATTCACTTATTTATTTATTCACTTATTTATTTTTTTACTTATTTATTTTTTACTTAATTATTTATTTACTTATTTATTTTTCACTTATTTATTTATTTACTTACTTATTTACTTATTCAATTAATTATTTACTTATATACTTATTTATATATTTATTTACTTATTTAATTAATTACTTGTTTGTTTAATTATTTATTTAATTAATTATTTATTTATTTAATTATTACTTATTTAATTTATTTACTTATTTAATTATTTAATTATTTATTTGTTTCTTTTATTTATTTATGTAATTATTTATGTATTTATATATATACGTAATTATTTATGTATTTATTTGTTTATGTATTTATTTAGTCATTCATTCATTTATTTATTTATTTATTTATTTATTTATTTATTTATTTATTTATTTATTTATTTATTTATTTATTTATTTATTTATTTATTTATTTATTTGCTAGAAATAAAATAAATCTGAGCCTTATAAAACAGATGACATGACAGAATAATAAGTAGCCCTACTTTTGTTAAATTCACTGTGAATTTTCCTTGCATTTTCAAAGCCTTTTTTTACCTACTTATTGTACCTTCCCTGCATTTACAGTGTCTTTATTCATGTTTTAATTACCTTTTACGCCTGCCTATTTTAAGTATCATAAGGGCCTAAAAATCCAGGCTCTAATGATCTGTGAAGTTTCGTAATCAGCACGAAAACTCATTCTGCTCTCTGAAAAGTGTTAAATGTTAATTTAATCCGTCTAGCTCTTCTGGACCTTTCCAGTGTCTTATGTTTATTTTATATTAAAAACTGACATAATCTGTTTTATATTTTTCGAAATTTCATCCCATCTGTTCATTGAAGTTCATTCTTTATTATGGTAATTACGTCTAGTAAAATGTATGAGTCCAGACATTGTTTCTTTGTTTCAGGTTGTAACCAGCTGTTTCTCCTCCTGTCTTAAGGGTAAGTCGTTTGTATTGTTTCATTTAGAATACACATTCCACTACTATTTCAGTCATTATCTGTGACACTTTCTACAGAGAAATTAAAAAATGTCGTAATGTTATACTAAAATACTTTTTGTCTCTAACATTCATAGTATTCGTCCTAATATACCTTTCATTCATATTACTTTAATTGGTGGTACATTTCTATTTATTGAAAATCAACACAATTCCATCGTCCGGTTAAGACAGTGGGGTACGTAAAACGAAATTAATAATGACAATTTTTATCATACGTGACATTCAAAATAATGATCGTAGGTACATGCAGCGTGAAATTTATAAGCTTACGTTTACATACACCACAGGTAGTAGGCTAAGTACTTCACTGTTCATTTCCTTCGACCTTCTTTTTTTATTTTCCATCGTTCGGATGTTTTCCCAAGTATTGCCCATTTCCTTTGTTCGGTTGTTTTCCTAAGTTCTGTCCCTTTCCAGTCGGCCTCGTTAGCGTAGTCGGTATAGCGCTGGCCTTCTGTGCTCGAGGTTCTGGGTTCGATCCCGGCCCAAGTCTATAGCATTTAAGTGTGTTTAAATGCGACAGGCTCATGTCAGTAGATTTACTGATATGTAAAAGAACTCCTGAGGGACAAAATTCCGGCACACCGGCGACCCTGAGATAACCTTTGCAGTTGCGAGCGTCGTTAAATAAACCATAATTTAAAATTTAAATTTTTCTGTTCCTTTCCTTTGTTTGACTGTTTTTCCAAGTTCTACCTTTTTCAATCGTTCGGTTGCTTTCCGAAATGCTGCCCTTTTCCTTAGTTCGGTTGTTTTCTAAAATTCTGTCATTTTCTTTCGTTTTACTCTTCTCCTTCTATCGCCTCTTTCCTTTAGTTCGGCTCTTTCCCTTTGTTCGGTTCTTTCCCTTTGTTCGGTTCTTTCCCTTTGTTCGGCTCTTTCCCTTTGTTCGGTTCTTTCCCTTTGTTCGGCTCTTTCCCTTTGTTCGGCTCTTTTCCTGCGTCCGGCTCTTTTCCTTCGTCCGACTCTTTCTTCGCCCGGCTCTTTTCCCTCGTCCGGCTCTTTTCCCTCGTTCGGCTCCTTTCCCTCGTCCGGCTCTTTTCCCTCGTTCGGCTCTTTTCCCTCGTCCGGCTCTTTTCCTTAGTTCTCCTTCTTTACTTTCTTTCTGCTCCTTCACTTTCTTTCTGCCACTTTAATTTCCTTCGTCCGGCTCTTTTTCTTTGTCCTGCTCTTTTTCTTTGTTCTGCTACTTTTCTTTGTCCTGCTCCGTTTCTTTTTGCTCTTTTGCTTTCGTTCTGCCCCTTTGCTTTCATTCTGCTCCCTCCTTCAGTCCTTTTTATTCCTTCCGTCCGTCTGCTCTTTTTCTCCATTGTCATTCTTTGTCTTCTGTTTCATATTCCCTCTTGACTTCCTTCATTGTCACCTGGCTCATTAATCCTCCCCTCTCTTTCTTAATCCTCCTGTTTCCTCCATCTCTCGACTATCTCCTTACCCATTTCCACTTTTTCTTTCATCTCCTCCAGTAGGCTACACTACATCGCCTGCTCTATCCTCTACCTCTTTACTCATATGAAATCTAAAATGCTGTAAAATCTATAATGTTAATATCTTGCTAAATTTGTGTTCACATCTTCTATTTAATTTGTCGCTTTACTTTAGCCTGTGTTTTGGCAAGTCTTGCATTTAAATCGTCTACAGTGATCATGTAATTATAACCGTTAAAATTATGCAATTACAATTTTTGAAGGATGCATTTCGCATCAGTTGTATTTATGTAGACAGACAGGTACAGAAACATAGATAGACCTCATAAAGCGATCAAAGACAATGAAACAAGCTAAAAGGTCTTCTCCATAATATATACTGTAATTTATTTTTTTTTTATTTTAGTGGGTTATTTTACGACGCTTTATCAACATCTCAGGTTATTTAGCGTCTGAATGAGATGAAGGTGATAATGCCGGTGAAATGAGTCCGAGGTCCAGCACCTAAAGTTACCCAGCATTTGCTCATATTAGGTTGAGGGAAAACCCCGGAAAAAACCTCAACCAGGTAAAGGTTGGTTCACAATAAACCGGGAACGAGAACCAGAGTGAAAACGAGAAGCAGAGAACGTGAATATGAAAATTTTTGATTCACAATAAACCGACAACGTAGACAACTATGCATATCGATATGCATGTCAATAACGATATGTAAAGTCGATATTACGCATTCTGATGTTATTTGTGTATAATTGACCAATGGCGTTCTCTCATGAGTACAAGGCAGTCAACATAAACACAGGTTAACCAACTTCAAAATTTCAACGGTACCATAAATATGCCCATGCAACATTATTATCACAACCTATTTTAAGTCTACCATAACGTAAAATAATTAGAGAAGAAACATTTGTAATAGAACAAAAATGAACACAACAGTAGTTATTGAGTTGAAGCATGAATATGTAGTGTGTAATACAACCAATACAGTAATAAAATATGATTCGCTTCCGATCGGTGTTCAAAGATGCAGCTATTGAAAGCCACGTATACTCCTTCATTTTCTCATCTTTATACGAGGCGCGCCGCTTATCGTAAACGTGAGAATTTTCTTCCACACTCAATATTAGAATCTCATCAAACAAAACTTGCTCCATGATGCACAGCACAGAACAAAATAATGCATAGTTTATGTCACGGTCTTCTTGCTACAAAATATACGACGACAAAATAGCTTTTAGATGGCAATAGAATGAATCTAGTGGGCTGTGATCGGAAACGTGAACGCCAAAGTTGAAACTTGGCCAACTCTCCGTTCCCGATCCCGGGATCCGGCAAGCTTTTCGTTAATTGTGAATGCTCACATTTAAATGTACACATTTTAACAATTTTACCGTTTTCGTTTTCGTTCCGATTCTCGTTTCCGGTTTATTGTGAACCAGCCTTAACTTGCCCCGAAAGGGAATCGAACCCGGACAACATGGTTTCGCGGCCAGACGCGCTAGCCGTTTCTCCACAGGTATGGACACTGCAATTTATAATAATAATAATAATAATAATAATAATAATAATAATTTATTTAACCTGGCAGAGTTAAGGTCATACGGCCTTCTCTAACACTCAACCAGGAGTAAAGACTGCGTTACAAAAACACTACAAATTTACAAAGTACAATACAATTTTACACACAAAACTGAATAAGATAATAATAATAAAATGTAAACAACAAGTAAGAAGAAATCAGACATAATATATCTTATAGAAAGAAAGAAAAAAGCATAATAAAATGTGAACAGAAGGTCAAAATAAATGAGGCATACAAAGTATAAAAAATAAAACAGTTATTCATAATAATAATAATAATAATAATAATAATAATAATAATAATAATAATAAATAAGAATAGTAATAATGATAATAATAATAATAATAATAATAATACTAGTAATAGTAGTAATAAAATAGTGCAGTACAAAGCATACAGTGAATACAATATTTTTAAGTACACACAATAAGGAAAATTATGATTATATATAGCTCAACTTATCACATTAGAGATATACCATTATCGGAAAATATGAAAACAAAAATATAAAATAAGTTGAATATCACTAGAACATAACAAAAATGTGAATACGTGGAAACATGCAATACAACACTTGTCATAATAGTATGTTAGTTTGGCAACTCGTCATAAGATAATTTTCTAACTTGGATTTGAAAGATTTCAATGTTCGGCAGCCCTTGACTTCAGGCGGCAGAGAGTTCCAGTGACGAGAGGTAGCAACAGTGAAAGATGAGGAATACAGAGACGATGTGTGAAGTGGTATTTCTAGCGTGTTATCGCGTTGTGATAGAGTAATAATATTATGATAGCGAGAGGGAGTATGAAAACGAGCGAATAAATAATAGGGGGGATGAAGTGTGCATAATTCGATATAAGAGAGAAAGTGAGTGCAGATTTCTCCTCTCATGTAACCTAAGCCATGATAACTTCTCGAAAGAAGGTGGGATATGATCATAGTATCAAACATTACAAATGAAGCGGACGCACTCGTTATGAACACGCTGTAGTTTCTGAGCGGAATCAATCCTGAGATCACTGAACAAAACGTCACAATAATCGAAGTGAGGTAGAATGAGTGTCTGTACCAGCGTCTGTTTTAATTTAGATGGATAATGATACAATCTTTTTAGAGAATGGAGAATAGAGAATGCCTTCTTACATGTATATTTAATATGCGTATCTCAATTGAGCAATTGAGATTAGATTCGAAATGCACCCCGAGATTTTTTACGGTAGAGCTAAGCAGGATGATTGTTTTATTCAGTTTCACAGGTGGATGATTATCTCTATTCTTGAAGTTTTTTCGACACCCCTGGTCCAACATCACGATGTAATGGAGGCGGGAGCGGAGGAATATCTCTGGAGCGAACAATAATAACTAACGTAACGACAGGTAATAGACCTGTCGGAGCTGTGGTATAAATAACATAGACGCAATTCAATCCCAGCCCACTACTGCCACCTAGATTCCGGGTTGAGAAGCACATTTCTATATTGAAAAAAATGAAACTCATTTTTTTCTTATGTGTGTGTTGAAGATTAAAACGTTCCCCTTAATTTGTAGATATCGGAGAGAAGTTGTATACATATATATTGCGAACCAACCCATTCCACCTTGATTATAGGTTATAAATTTTTGCGACAAAATATTTTAATTTCCGCAAAGATTGCCTTCAGGCGCAGGCTGCAGCACACATGACCCGATCGCGTCTGGAATGAAGCAAGTGTCCGCATTTTCACACTTGCCCAACTGCTTTTCAATGTACACGTATGCTGCTGTTCTCCGAGTCCTAACAGCTGGTGTCGTGTCCAACACGGCGAGCTGGGTCTCATATTGTAGAGTCAGCTGCTCTTTCAAAATTTGGGTTGAGTATTAGAGTAATTCCTGAGTTAGGCCTACATATGTTTATAAATTTGAACAAGCATATCTAGCACCTGAAATCAGTGATTAGTAAACTCTTTGTGATGATAACGCTAATTGAAGGAGTCGACTAAAAAATCAACTAAGTGACATTTATAAATTTGCCAGAAAACCTAAAATAAAAAGGAATTTCTTACAATGCTGACTGATTTGTAAGAAATGAATAAAATGTTCAATAATAATGAATGTACATCTTGATTACACAACTTTTAACACTGTATCACTTCGGAATATGTATGATAAGACTTTCTTGTGTTAAATTTTAACGTACCTTGTTTACATGATTCGACCTATTTATGGGTCTTCTTCAGAACTGGTCGTTGTTGGTCTTGGCGCCTCTTGCTCTGTTTCCTGTGAGGGTGCGTTCGTAGTGTAGAGTCAAAGAGTGTGTGTGTTTTGAAATTGGGTTGTGTGTTGAGAATATCGTTGGGTTGTGTTTTCGTGTGTCTGTATATTTCATATTGTTCTAGTGTGTTGAGTTTCTGGCTTTTTGGTTGGATGTGCAGTATTTCCATGTCTGTGTTGATGTCTCTGTAGTGTGGTTGGCATTTGTGACGTGTTCTGCATATGTGGAGGTGTTTTTAAATTTTGTTATGGCTGTGATGTGTTCTTTGTAACGTAATTGAAATGATCTGCCTGTCTGTCCTATGTAGAAGTTGTTGCAGGTGTTGAGTGAGCTGTCAAGCATTTTCTTGATTAATAAGTCAGTTTTACAGGCATGCGAGATACTGAAAACCTTGAAAGAGAAAATTATGGTTGCTGTTCAAGTGCCAATATAAAAGCAGTGTGAGAGCAAGTTATATATTTTTTAAATCTACAAGATCTAAGTGAAATATCACATATTTTAGAATCAAATTAAATATAATATTTTAATTTTTATGTGATAAACAAATGAGGCTATCGAGTGCAAAACTCGTCTTATCCAAAATTTAAAAAAGTGAGTTACATATGGGATGTTGTACTTCTTGAAGCTCTCTATCTACTGATATAGTCGGTGTGTGGAAAACTTTAATTCCTCTTGCATAGAGCTCAGAAAACTACTATCAAATGCAAAACTGTCCATATCCATAACGGTTTTTCCTGTTTTCTGACAAATCACTTTACCTGGATAAGGCGAGTTTTGCATTTGATAGCCTATTTATTAATGCGAACAGAGATACCAGTTTTTAACACAACCATAAATTGGAGCAATAGTAACAATAACAGGTATAATTAAATGGTTTCACCAATACAATAAAGAATTACCTTCAAACATAGTCAAGCAACTGTGAAAATAAGTGTTCATTACATAGGGTCAACCGTAAGTAATGTCATTATTTTCAGGGGGTTATTCTTTGAGATATTTCAAACAAAGAAGTTTAACACAGTTTTGCTCGTTTTTGCTTCTTTTTGATAAATTTCTTTACGTGAAACATTTCGTAGAGTGTTCAGGAAATGTTCTCTCCATCCTTCATCATGTGGTAATGTATGTATGTGTGTATGTATGTAATGTAATGTATGTATACAGGGTGTTTCAAAAAAACGGGGCATAATTTCAGGTACGTATTTCCCACATGTAGACAATCAAAATAGTTCATTACAACATGTGTCCGGAAATGCTTCATTTCCGAGTTATGGCCTTCACAACATTGAAATTCACCGGAATGTTTTTCTTTCCGCAGGTCGTTGTCATTACAGAAGATGTTCAAAATATCCACCTCCTGCTTGAATACAGACCTCACATCGATGTCTCATTGACCTGCGAACACGATCCCAAACTCCAGGAGTATTGCGTATGTCCTCAGAACATGCCACAATTCGATTCCGAAGGGATACCAATCAGGCACCGGAGACGAATAAACCAATGATTTTAAATGGCCCCACAAGTAGAAATTGACTTGCAACGCTACCCTTCGTGTGCTGATAGAAGGAGTCATGTTCACAGCCTCCAGAATCTCCTCCTGTAATTCTGGAGTTGTAGATCTTGTTCATCCCCTTCCCAAACCAGGAGAGTCAAATTTTCCATACTCGCACAGACGGTAATGGAGACGTACAAATGTCTTCCGATCTGGACATTGTCGCTGTGGGTACCTCTCCTGGTACAAACGACGAGCCAACGCAGCATTGCCGTCCGCCTTACCGTACGTGAAGTGTATTTGTGCCAGCTCTTGATTTGAATACATGTCGCACAGTCTAACGCCTACACAACACTGAATGTAACCTTCGCCTCGGAATGAACTGTCAGAGTGCCCTCTTAATGTCTCCTTTGACGGCAACGACCTGCGGAAAGAAAAACGTTCCAGTGAATTTCATTGTTGTGAAGGCCATAACTCGGAAATGAAGCATTTCCGGACACATGTTGTAATGAACTATTTTGATTGTCTACATGTGGGAAATACATACCTGAAATTATGCCCCGTATTTTTGAAACACCCTGTATATATATAACCTTATTAGCATTTCACTCCAATCATACTGATTTAAAATATTACTGACTACACTGTTGCTTTTTTCTTTAGACATCATCCTGATTGTGCTGCATTTTCAAAATTGTCTCATAACAATCTCTTTCTATTATCTAATATCATTTGAAATATATTAACATTCTATGTATTTTAGTTTAATTCTGCTACACAGTTTATTTCAGTGTTTAATTAATAGTTCATAGTATTTTGTTGTTTAATTCGTAAATAACTCTTGTATACATGTAACTCTCATCTAAATCAAATTGTTGAATTCTTTGTAAGTTCATGCATATGTATATACACTTTCTGCTGGTTGAGTGGAAGAGAAGGCCTTACGGCCTTAACTCTGCCAGCTAAAATAAATCATTATTATTATTATTATTATTATTATTATTATTATTATTATTATTATTATTATTATTATTATATGTATGTATGTATGTATGTATGTACAGTAACTTCTCTCTCTCATCCGGACAGTAGGGTAGGTAATTGTTATTGGCTACTCACAGTACAGTACGTACCTTCTTCCTCTCCGCCATGTACTTTCTTCCTCCCCCTATTTGAAATCCCGTCGTGCTTTCAGTAAAGCACAGATTGTTTGTGGAAGAAGTTCACTATGCTTTCTAAGACATTTAGTGATAAACGCTCGAAGTTCAGTTATTTTTTAAAAGACACACTGGATATTTTGAAGCGGCTGGATGAAGGGGAAACTATTTCCGGTATCCCAAGAAGTACAATTGAAGGGCTCAGAACCAAAGGCGACCAACTCACAATTTTGTATTGTTCATTATTAAACCTCTTTTCAAAACTATACATTGTTGTTATAGATTCATGATATTTTTTTTTTTGTATTTATTCAATGTAGACCATTTAAAATAAATTGTGAAACCAATCATTTTTGTAAGGATCCTCTTAATATCAACTCTCATTTACTCGTTTAGTAATTGTGGGTTAGTCGCCTTTGGCTCTGAGCCCTTCAATTCATGACTGGAAGCGTAATCGGGCTGCATTGGAAGAATGTTGTTATTCTTTGGCATAGAGAACATTTATTTTGTGATCGAAGTTTTCTTTCTTTAGTTTTGTAAAGACCATACTGTATATTTTTTATGGGGCTCAATCTCAGAAATCTATTCTGCTGGATAATCTCATTTGTAAGTTTAGTTTTCATGGAGAAATAAGTTATTATTGTATGCACAACAGATGCTCGTATATTGTATGCAAGTATTCTTTACATTATAATTGGTTAAAATGTAACGAAGTTCATTTTGCTTTGTAGAAATGCGTAATTTTCTCGAAATTTATTTCCAGAAAATTCATGCTGTTTAATTTTTTCAGATGGAGAGCTTTAAGTTTATTCTGATTGTGTATATAAAATGTTTAAGAATATACTGATTGTAACTACTGTAATCGGTGATTTAATTACTGTATTATTCAAATATTCACAAATATATTTTCTTATTATATTTACTCACATCAATTATGCAGACGATGGAGAGATAGTTGACTAAGTTCCGTACCGTCTTGCAGTAAGGCGTGGCCTGTGAAATCACGTGAATGCCGGACGACGAAGCGGATGGACGATTTAGCAACGGGTTACAGAGAATTTATTGTATGTATGTATGTATGTATTTTTTTATTATTTTATTGGGTTATTTTACGACGCTGTATCAACATCTAGGTTATTTAGCGTCTGAATGATATGAAGGTGATAATGCCGGTGAAATGAGTCCGGGGTCCAGCACCGAAAGTTACCCAGCATTTGCTCGTATTGGGTCGAGGGAAAACCCGGGAAAAAACCTCAACCAGGTAACTTGCCCCGACCGGGATTCGAACCCGGGCCACCTGGTTTCGCAGCCAGACGCGCTGACAGTTACTCCACAGGTGTGGACTTGTATGTATGTATGTATGTATGTATGTATGTACACTGCAAGTTGGCAAACACCCGGTGGCAGTGGTGACTTAATTACACACAATAAAAATAATACACAATATAATTACAATACACAATACATATGTCAGTTGTATTAGAACATTTGGTTATTTTATGTATTATTATTAATGTAATTATTGTGTAGTGTTTCATTGGCGAAAAAATATCAATTTTTGCAGCTTATAGACCTTTCCTGTGAACTGCATTAGAAAATTGCACTATGTATTCAGTATTGAACATTTTATACACACAGAATTTTTAAAGAATTGCGTATGTTTTATAGAGGAGTTGGCATCTATTAATCTTATTACATGAAGAAACAGAGGATAGATAATGAAGAATTAATTGAATTTAGAAAACCGAGTTAGTCCAGGAAGTCTTTCATCTGTCGAAAAAAAAAAATTTCTTCATCTTTATTTATTTTATTTTTATATACAGTATGCATTTTTATTTCCTTTATTTCTTCATATTTTTTAATTCTTTTAGTTTTGGATATTTCATTTTTTTATTTTTAGATTTTTTAATATTTTATAATTGTTTATTTCTTATTTTTAACTTTGTTTATTTTGTACTATTTTTTGTTTATTTATTTCTTATTTTTGCTTTTATTTTTTATTTCAGTATTTTTTACTTTCTTGACACTTTTGATTTTTTAAATTTTTTTTTTTTTTTTTTTTAGATTTGTTTACTTTTTTATTTTTTAAGATGTTTCACTTTTTTACTTTTCTGACTTTTTTACCTTTTTCGACATTTTTATTTTGTTTTTATATACAGTATGCATTTTTATTTCCTTTATTTCTTCATATTTTTTAATTCTTTTAGTTTTGGATATTTCATTTTTTATTTTTAGATTTTTTAATATTTTATAATTGTTTATTTTTTACTTTTAACTTTGTTTATTTTGTACTATTTTTTGTTTATTTATTTCTTATTTTTGCTTTTATTTTTTATTTCAGTATTTTTTACTTTCTTGACACTTTTGATTTTTAAAATTTTTGTTTTTTTTAGATTTGTTTACTTTTTTATTTTTAAGATGTTTCACTTTTTTACTTTTCTGACTTTTTTAACTTTTTCGACATTTTTATTTTGTTTTACTGAGAAATACTTTTTCCCCATTATTGTATTTTATCAATGGTTTTCAGTATATCACTTATTTAATATCTCCAAAATTAAAAAAAGAAAAGAAATTGAACAAATGAACATTGTTTCAGTACATGTGAAACATTCAAATAAACAATCCCGAAAACTTTAGCTTTTTGGATTAAATAGAAGCTGGTAAAATGTTTCTTTTGTGTGGAAAAATTAAACCTACAGAAAATGTGACTAAAACATAATACCTGTATACAACTAGGTCCCTTCCTTAGAAAAAACTAAAAATTTACATTTATATTTTTGAGTATAATCATATAGGTCTATGATACACCATTTTAAAGACAAAAAAATTAAAGAACAAATTTCGAAAAGTAAGAATGTATATATAATCTCCGGTCCAAACACCGTAAATTCATGAAAAATTGAGTGTTAAAAGTAATAGTCTACTTGTATACCCTTTTTTCAGAGAATCGAGAAATTAAAATAGATACAATTTTAACATAGTCATATTATGTGATATATTATTTCAAAAAGCCAAACCCAAATAATATGTTGAAAAAAAAACTAAGTAACTTACATGTTTATCTAAAATCCAATTCCGTTCCCCATTAAAAATTACAAAGCTTTCTGTAATTTCATAATTATGTTATTAAATTTGATATTTCAGACCAAATTGTCAGTCTGATCTCAGATGACATTTTTTTAAATATAGGGTAAAGATAGATAATATTGTGATAGTTCTATTTGAGAATTTATTACAGTTTTACTGAGCGAGATGATCGGTTTTTTGCGTCAACGTATTAAGGGAAAGTTCGTGGACAAGTTTCTGCACAAAACTGGTTCTTCTCTCACTAAAATTGTAATAAAAAGAACTATAAAAGAATAAAAATTCTCTGAAATTTAAGAATTATATAAAAACGAAATTAATAAAATTGTGTCCCTACAGTCTTGAGGATGCACGCATGGGCCGTTGAAATGAATAATGTTTTATATATATATATATATATATATATATATATATATATATATTTGACTTATTTTACATTAAATTGTAATTGTATATATTTGACCATGTCTTTGCATACATTATGCCATCGACAATAAAGTTCTATCTATCTATCTATCTATCTATCTATCTATCTATCTATCTATCTATCTATCTATCTATCTATCTATCTATCTATCTATCTATCTATCTATCTATCTATCTATCTATCTATCTATCTATCTATCTATCTATCTATCTATCTATCTATCTATCTATCTATCTATCTATCTATCTATCTATCTATCTATCTATCTATCTATCTATCTATCTATCTATCTATCTATCTATCTATCTATCTATCTACCTACCTACCTACCTACCTACCTACCTACCTACCTACCTACCTATCTACCTAGCTACCTATCTATCTATCTAGCTACCTATCTATCTATCTAGCTACCTATCTATCTATCTAGCTACCTATCTATCTATCTAGCTACCTATCTATCTATCTAGCTACCTATCTATCTATCTAGCTACCTATCTATCTATCTATCTAGCTACCTATCTATCTATCTAGCTACCTATCTATCTATCTATCTATCTACAGTAGCTACCTATCTATCTATATCTATCTATCTATCTATCTATCTGTCTGTCTGTCTGTCTGTCTGTCTGTCTGTCTGTCTGTCTGTCTGTCTGTCTGTCTGTCTGTCTGTCTGTCTGTCTGTCTGTCTGTCTGTCTATCTATCGCATTATTACTCGTATCACAATTTACCAACCTTTACCCTACCTATGATCTTTACTGAAATATTTCTCCATTTGAGTATTCGATACTTTAAAGCCCAGATACAATCTGAGATAATTAAAATTACGTTATGCCTATATAGAAACTCCCACTTAGAATAACCACTTATGTTATGCATTATAATAAAACTGCATTATTTTGATGCTAGGCTTAATGGAGATTTAATTTATTTTTGTCACAGAGTTTATGTTGTGACTATGTAAATATCGTAAAATAGAGTGTCAGATTTGAACTTGGGGTAATTGGCTTCCAGAGATAGAATTGGTTTCTTCAGTAGTTGCAAATTGAGCGGAATGCTAATACAGTGAGTGGCGGTTGACATTATATCTGAATAAATGGTGAAGATTGAAGAGACATCCAATAACGACTATCCATATAATATAAGACCAAGTGAAGATAGCTGAATTTAGTGCAGATCCAATTACCGACTCAAAACAGACTACGCATGTTGATCAGTTAGTCACACGCCTCTGTCTGTTTTTAAAAGACGCTTCAGCAAGTCATTTATCGAATAATTTTTCCCTCGAAAATTATTCAAATCAACTTTACAGGGAGTTATACCTGAAATCTTGATTTGCATAATACACGTCACTGTTCGTTAACAGAAAACCACAATTTAAGTCACACGGAGTTAGTGTGCACTCGAAGTTGGTTGCTTGACGGTTGTCAGGCCACTTTGAGGTCTGTGGATATAGAGGGAAAAATTGGATCGGTGTCGGTTAGAGTTCCCGGGTAGCTCAGTGGTAGAGCATTGGTACGTTAAACCAAAGGTCCCGGGTTCGATACCCGGCTCCGGAACAATTTTTCCCTCGAAAATTATTCAAATCAACTTTACAGGGAGTTATACCTGAAATCTTGATTTGCAAGTCATTTATCGTCACTAATATTACTTTGATGTATCACATAGTTAGATTTGCTACCGTAGTTATTTCTTTCAGTGCCAGAATATTGATGTACATTTAAGAATTCTGAGTAATCAATTCATGAGCATCTAACATGAAAATTTACAGTTACTAGTCGATCTTCAAAATTGTACTGCTTCACTTACGTTTGAATGTTAAAAGTTTTGTAGAGAAAAAGGCGTAAGTATTAGAGGGAAAAGAAAGTCGCAAAATAATTAAAAACGACACACTTGAAGAGTTCTACTGGATTCTGCAATGTTGATTTTGTTTGTTACAAATATGTTCTATTTATGTGAGGAATATTTGAAACCTCAGAGAAGGTTTGCAGTGCAGTTTATTATACAGGACCTTCATTTTAAAACTTTCCAGTCTAAATAACTATTTATTTCAAATAATTTAATTATAACACTGTGGGCTAAAGCAAGGAGATGCGCTATCACCTTTACTTTTTAACTTTGCTCTAGAATATCCCATTAGGAAAGTTCAGGTAACAGACAGGGTTTGGAATTGAACGGGTTACATCAGCTTCTTATCTATACGAATGACGTGAATATGTTAGGAGAAAATCCACAAACTATTAGTGAAAACACGGAAATTTTACTTGAAGCAAGTAAAGCGATAGGTTTGGAAGTAAACCCCGAAAAGACGAAGTATATGATTATGTCTCGTGACCAGAATATTCTACGAAATGGAAATATAAAAATTGGAAATTTATCCTTCGAAGAGGTGGAAAAATTCAAATATCTTGGAACAACAGTAGCAAATATAAATGACACTCGGGAGGAAATTAAACGCAGAATAAATATGGGAAATGCCTGTTATTATTCGGTTGAGAAGCTTTTGTCATCTAGTCTGCCGTTAAAAAAATCTGAAAGTTACAATTTATAAAACAGTTATATTACCGGTTGTTCTGTATGGTTGTGAAACTTGGACTCTCACTTTGAGAGAGGACCAGAGCTTAAGGGTGTTTGAGAATAAAGTTCTTAGGAAAATATTTGGGGCTAAAAGAGATGAAGTTACAGGAGAATGGAGAAAGTTACACAACATAGAACTGCACGCATTGTATTCTTCCCCTGACATAATTAGGAACATTAAATCCAGACGTTTGAGATGGGTAGGGCATGTATCACGTATGGGCGAATCCAGAAATGCATTTAGAATGTTAGTTGGGAGGCCGGAGGGAAAAAGACCTTTGGGGAGGCCGAGACGTAGATGGGAAGTTAATATTAAAATGGATTTGAGGGAGATGGGACATGATGATAGAAACTTGATTAATCTTGCTCAGGATAGGGACCAATGGCGGGCTTAGTGAGGGCGGCAATGAACCTCCGCGTTCTTTAAAAGCCAGTAAATAAGGAAGTAGTATGTACGTACAAAGGAAAACAATTCTACCAAATATATTACAGCACTTTATTGGAACTTAGTTGTAACTGGTTCTCTGAGAAATGAATTGAAGTAACTTGTGTTATTCCTCTTCTGTCTTAATGGATACGATTCTGTTCTTTATGAGTGCGCGTCTGTAGGCTGCTCATTAAGTGCAACAATCCGATAGGACGACACAGAGGAACAGGATATGAAAAGAGTGCAGCACAAATGCGCTCGAAATTCAACAGAATTTTCACTTTTAATGGTGTAAAATTCTATACAATCAAGATGAAAGGATATTTTCTGATAGGAGAACTGCAAGACATGATGGTTGTTCATCGAACGTTATGACTGTTAAGACCATCCCAAAGAAGGCGGTGGAAACACCTGGAAACAGAGAACATATACGAAACATTTGAGCTGCATTGGAGGGGGGGAAATAGATTGACAGGACAAAGAGTAAGGAGAGAAGTTTGGAAAAGATTATAAAGATCGTGGGTCCATAAAATGCAGCCAAGTGGAAAATGCGGAGAGGCGGAACAGGACACGAAATACACGGAGAAGTTAACACAGACTTCTGTAAGCTGCGTACGGATTATGAAGTTGACACACGTGTCGACATCGTCGAGAATCGAAACCGACGATTCATAAGAAAACAGCTGAAGACCAATGAATAAAATTGTTGTAATGAATGCCTTCAAGCAGTACATTCTGAATATGTTGTTATAATTGTCACACTGCAACATTTTCTTTCGGGTTTATGAGCAATTTTAATACATCGTGCTAGTTTTTGTTTGTGGTATTTGCACAATGTCATAGAGGTAGAGAAATCAAGCGTTTCGGACATACATGACGGCTCTAACATGAAGGAAGGCAGGGATAAGGAAACTCTTGACAACGGATCCAAGAAACCGAATGTTCCAAAATTCGCTCACATGGAATTGATCGTCTGAATCCTGAATGAGATTAATAATAATAATAATAATAATAATAATAATAATAATAATAATAATAAATGTATTAAGATATTTCACAAAAATTTAAAATTATATGGCCTACTTTATACAGTGGAAGCTCTTAAGTTCGACAGAAATCAAGTTCGACATCCTATAGTTCGACTGCTTACGTAGGAGAATTAGACACGTCCCTATACGGGCACTAAGAAATGGGTTTGGCATTTCAATCAGAATTGGTTCTGTGTCTTGTAGTGATACTTTTGTTAAAGGAAAACAGAATATTTTATTGATTAGGACATCCATATTGATCACTGATTTTAAATTAATGAACTCTTCTTTTTCTATTTGAGAATTGTGCCGTTTGAGAGACGGAACTGTCGAAACCCACTGTGGTACTAGAAGCGCATACACAAGTCTCGGGGCGGGCAGGAAATGCAAGTATAGTACTGTATTCGTTGATGGATAACCAATAAGAATTTGTATTCAATTCACCTGCCACACCCACTACCCTTATTGGACAGAACTTTCAATTCTGTTTTGTCGAACTTAGGAGAGTCCACTGTAATTAGCTTATTCCCAAAAAAAAAAAAAAAAAAAAAAATGCCAAACCTTCTGCTCTGAAATATTTTTGGAATGCAAAAGTAAAAATACACACACATTAATTACATTAAGATAATATAAAAATGTGAACAGCGTGTATTACAAAAATAAAATAAGATTAATTATAACCTAATGCAAGCGACATTCTCAAGAGTCCATTTTCCTGCTAGAGAAATTCTTGAAAAAAAAAAATAATTTGTACATTTCATTTTTTCTACTCACTTCATTTACGTGCTTCGGATTCCGCATATTTCGCAGAATTATGTTGTGTACTAGGGTGTGTATCTGTATAAGTATAGTGTAGAAAATGGGTGAGGATGATGTAGAAGACGAAGAAGGGAGAATAGGAAACCTGGTGCCGGCACGTAGCCTACTTCTGTCGAATAGCACCAAGCTTTCGTACATCTCTTGGCCGATCTTAGAAAACGCATTTCAGAAGCTTGTATTTTTCTGAAATTACTATTTCTCATGGACCGTTTTTCACTGCCATATACGAGTATTAAGACAGAGAGCACCATGAAATAAAAGAACTTAGTTGTGTGCTTTTTCTTCGTTTTTTTTTTTTTAATGTTTGTTTGTAGAACAAATTGTTTGAAATTTTACTTGAAGCAAGTAAAGCGATAGGTTTGGAAGTAAATCCCTAAAAGACCAGAATATTCTACGAAATGGAAATATAAAAATTGGAGTTTTATCTTTCGAAGAGGTGGAAAAATTCAAATACGAGTATCTTGGAGCAATAGAAACAAATATAAATGACACTCGGAAGGAAATTAAACGCAGAATAAATATGGGAAATGCCTGTTATTATTCGGCTGAGAAGCTTATGTCATCTAGTCTGCTGTCAAAAAATCTGAAAGTTAGAATTTATAAAACAGTTATATTACAGGTTGTTCTGTATGGTTGTGAAACTTGGACTCTGACTTTGAGAGGGGAACAGAGATTAAGGGTGTTTGAGAATAAGGTTCTTAGGAAAATATTTGGCGCTAAGAGGGATGAAGTTACAGGAGAATGGAGAAAATTACACAACGCAGAGCTGCACGCATTGCATTCTTCACTTGACATCATTAGGAACATTAAATCCAGACGTTTAAAATGGGCAGGGCATGTAGCACGTATGGGCAAATCCAGGAATGCATATAGAGTGTTAGTTGGGAGACCAGAGGGAAACAGACCTTTGGGGAGGCCGAGACGTAGATGGGAGGATAATATTAAAATGAATTTGAGGGAGGTGGGATATGATGATAGGGAATGGATTAATCTTGCATAGGATAGGGACCGATGGCGGGCTTATGTGAGGGCGGAAATGAACCTTTGGGTTCCTTAAAAGCCATTTGTAAGTTGTAAGTAATATTAAAGAGAAAATGTCGTCTGAAGAATTTTCAATTGCACAATGTGGCTGCATTGGATTTTGAAAATAATTTATTGTTCCTGTGAACGTAATTAAACCCTCCTTTAAAACTAAATGCTCATAGTCTGAAGCATTTCCCTCGATAATCCATTAATTTTTTATTGTTTAAGATTTGTCCGTCGATTAATATTATCATTTCAATAAAAATATTGGACAGGTCCAAAACTGCATGTGTCTTTTAATTATGAAGAAGATACAAAATGATTAATGTTCTTAGTAGTGCTGTCTGAAGTTAAAGTTAGAATAAAGTTAAATTATGATGCAAATTAAGCTTTCAGGAATAACTCCCTGTAAATTTAATTTGAATAATTTCGAGGGAAAAATTGTTCCGGGGCCGGGTATCGAACCCGGGACCTTTGGTTAAACGTACCAACGCTCTCCCACTGAGCTACCCGGGAACTCTACCCGACACCGATCCAATCGGTCGGGTAGAGTTCCCGGGTAGCTCAGTGGGAGAGCGTTGGTACGTTTAACCAAAGGTCCCGGGTTCGATACCCGGCCCCGGAACAATTTTTCCCTCGAAATTATTCAAATTAAATTATGATATTTTACAAAGTATTGGCGATGCCGAAAAATTGTGCTGTGAAAATATCAGACCGAATAAATGTGGAAACGGCAGAAATGAAGTTCCTAAATCAGTTATTACCCGCAGAGGTCACATGAGCTCATTTTCAAAACTTCTCTTGTCCACCTGGTAATAAAAATGAGCTTCCTCTGTACATGTATTCTTCAAATATAACTCTGCATACAACTGTCAAGATTTTGCTACAGAACGCTCTCTAGATCGCTAAAATCTTGCATTGAAGGTGACTATTGGACTCAAACTCACTTTTGTCCACAGTGAAATTGCGATGAAGTACCGGTATTAATTAATTCCAGCTTTGGAATCAGAGTCTGATGCTCACATTTCATTCTAAATGCACGCAACTTTGGGTTCATATTGTCTCTTGCCTAGCTGATAAGAAATTTTAGACGTGTTTCGTTATTTCCCACAGTATTATGGGAATGGGCGTAGTCATGGGTGGGCAACTCGTGCTCTCAAACTGTGAACAAACTCAGTCAGGTAGAACGAACTCTGTGTTAGCTGCAGTGTACGAGGGCCTTGCAACACGAGTGGTTGTTGGTTCGCTTGCGTCTACAGTGATTGGCTGTTGGAACTGCAGCGGCTGCCTCGGTGTGTGCTTTTTTTGTGCCAAGGTTTTTAGCGCCTTGGGAGTACGAGTTGCCCACCCATGGGCATAGTACTAGCCCTCGTCAGACTTATCCCATTCACAGTACTACGTCCAGCTGCATCACATCGGGACGATAGTATTGAAATAATGGTAATGAATATTGAAACGTAAAATGACGGTGGGATGAAGAAGTAAACGGGAGAACCGCGAGAAAAACTCTGCCACAAATACGATTCCTTCACCGGGATTTGAAACAAGATCCGCAATCATCGCAAGACAGTTCTCTGCTAAGGAGGAGACTCAAATCTTGCTTGTAAAACTTCTGCCCTGATTCTATAGTTCGGCAGACTTTTTCTTCGTCTGTTCGTGTAACATATTTTTTTTATTACTTGCTGTTAGAGATTCTGAGAATTGTAAGTAAATAATGTATCCATTTTATTGCAATGCACTCAAATTTACATGACGATGCTTGTCCCAGTAACAACGCCAGACTTGCTTGTTTGCAGTTATGCATTTGGAAACATTTAGTTTTTCTTCTTGTGAAAGTAATTCTGATTTAAACGACGCTCTCTCACGACCAAGGTCTAAGCTTAGTCATTTAAGGATTACTATTACTTAAAACAATTTGCATATTTTAGCGTACCTCTATATTCTAAAATTTGCTTGTCTCGTATTTCTGTAATTTATCACACACAGTTCTCGTTATTGTTAATACAGTGATAGGGGCTTGTAGGCCGAGGCAATAATATTGCAATTTGAGTGGTTTTCTATCTATAATCTATTGGTCTGGGTTCGAGTTTAATTAACTAGTTATATTGATTGGATATGTAGCTTTCCAAATATAGGCACGCAAGATCAGAATGCATGTCAGAGCAAATATGTGTAATAAAATACACTGTGGTCGATATATAAATTTAAATTAGAGTTAATGAATTTTAATTTTTTTAATTTTACAAAGTGCATGTTGTGTGCTAAAGGCATACAACATAAATTACAAGTAGAGAAATGAGAATATTAACCCATAACACGTTATTTAGATACACAAGTATTATGAAAGAGGTTATTTTGTTCTATGCTTGTACTTAGTTAAAAGAAGTTTGTTAGATAAACTGACCGTTTATCTACAGTAATCTCACTATAGCTTTTGATTTATCTAGAGAAAATCCAAACTCGAGTGGGAGTTAATTTACTATTACACGATTAGAAGAAAGTATATAAAGATTAGAAGAAATAAAGTATTCTAACACAATAAAATATTAATTGACTTACGAAAATACTAAACTGTCTTGAAAATGTATTATTGTACCATGCCATCATTACAAATATTCCGCTAGATGGCAGTATGTTATGATGAGCTGTTTTCTTGTTATCAGTTGTGCCAACTATACAATATTCATTCAACTCTAAGGACGATTACTAGTCAAGAAGGCTTTGTTGATTCAGTTTCATTTTTATTAAAACAGTTGCATTTAACTTCATTTATCAGTATATATTATTCAATCATTCACACGTTACTTTCCATAATCTCATACAGCAGAAGCTATAACGTATCCTAAATAATATAAACAAGATAAATTATAGAAAAGTTTTAATTAAGGATGATTAAATAAACTGAATCATTTTATAAGGTACAACCATTGGAAGTACAATGTTGGCAAAAAAAGAAACAAATGCTAGGAAGGTGATAAAAACAAATGCTTAGAAGGTGATAACTATTGCCATGATTGGTTGAAACACGTCGTTCCGTACCGTTTTATGGATCAAAAGTAGTCTGGCGTAGTAAAAGTGTAATAGTCTAACTTAAATACTAAACATTATGCCAATCAAAATAATAATAATAATAATAATAATAATAATAATAATAATAATAATAATTTGTCCCATATAGAACTGTTTAGTTATATGAAAGGTTTTCTACATTATTCTACTTAAATTTGCTAAAGTAACCATTAACCCTTCAGGCCTGGTGTACATTATAGTGTACATTGTTTCTTTTTTCCCTTTTTTGGAATGTCTTCGATACTTTTAAATATTTTGAAAAATTCAATGTGATAGAAATGGAGAAAATTATTTTTGTAACATTTCTATACCTGAATTAAAAATAAAATTTAAAATTTTGGGGCCCCAGGGGTCAAAATTGTCCCCAAATTTTAATTTTCTGTGACGACTTGATTTGGGAATTTTGGATCCTCAGAATGATTATGTGACCAGTTTTTTTTCTATTTTTTAATATAAATTCAGCTCTGAAGGTGTTAATTAATTCCGAGCCGTAGTGTCGTTGTCTAAGGCATAATGCCTGAAGTCGCGTTCCAGAATGCGCTCTGTTTCCAATTCTCATGGCAAAGGAATTTCCTCATGAAATTTCGGCCAGTGTATGGAACCGTTGCCCTCCCAGCATCGTAAAGAATTTGGGGAGATACAATAGGTAGCAAAATCCGGTTTCGTAAACCAGCTATGATTGGGGGGATCATAGTGCTAATCACACTATACCTCCATTCTGGATGGGTGACCGTTCACCTACCTGAGGCTGGACGGGAGGCCAGCAGCCGACTGGTCAGCCTTGGCCCTCCATGGACTGTTCGCGCCACGGATTGGATAAAACCGTTAATTTGAAGTTTAGGTCTGAAGATAATTAAAAAGTGAAGCGAGAATAGCATTGCTTGTATCGAAAAATCAAACATTAAGAAGACTCTGGATAGTCTATTTTGGACAACATTTTATTGAATTTAGTTTCCAGAACATTTTTATACCATACTTGTGGTGCGATACCATACTTTGAATTGTAACAATACTTATCTAATCATGTTTGGAACACAGCATCGATAATGGTACCTCCACTCGATGTACGCACTGTTCTATCAGCCTTTATTATACTGCCATAATTCAAAATTATGTAATAAGTAGCTTGTTAATAATTTATAAATTACATAATCTCGATATTCAGTTACGTATGGATGTATTTTTTTCTTAGTTCTAAATTTGCACACTAATTTTTTTCGTTTTGAATGAATCCAAACATTATTTTGAAAATGAAGAATAACGTTATGTTACAGCTAATTCAGAAATGCATATACAGTGTTAGTTGGGAGGCAGGAGGGGAAAAAGACCTTTGGGGAGGCCGAGACGTAGATGGGAGGATAATATTAAAATGGATTTAAGGGAGGTGGGTTATGATGGTAGGAACTGGATTAATCTTGCTCAGAATAGAGACCGATGACGGGCTTATGTGAGGGCGGTAATGAACCTCCGGGTTTCTTAAGATCCATTTGTAGGTCTAAGTATAGTGAGGATCCCGTAAGTGAAGTTCCTAGAAGTCTAATTTGGCCGTCTCTTCAGTGTTGCCAACTAATACCAGTTATCACCAAAAAGGGAAAAATCTCAATGCTACGTACTGAAATAATAATAATATCGTAATTAACAATAACAGTGTCTTAATTACTTACCACTTACCTTTATGTTGCGAGATGCTTTCTAAATGGTTCAATAAATTATGAAATAGTATATTTTCCTTCTGAACTTATCGTATATTATATTGGTAATTAGGATTAGTACGATCTAATATTAAAATTTATTTTGTCTGGCAACATGAAATTCATTGCTTTAACTAAACAGTTTACGATTCACGAGACCTAACCTAAAAATGTATTTTGTTTGATCACGTGAAATGATTAGTATGAATTTCGAAAACAGAACACCACTTTAAAATATATAGCTTACTTAAAATGCTTACAAGCTCTTTCTTTCTTGAAGAAGTCGCTACCATGCTATTTCCTCTCTTGGACATTATAATAAAAATCTAAACTCGAAAGAATTTCATTAAAATGTCAAATATATTTACATACATGTTTCATACGAAGTAGGTCTATAAGCTATTTCATACTTAATTACACTTACCTGATTATAGAGTTGAATTGGAATCACAACGCAGAACTGAATTGTTTATTGATATTAATATTAATACCGGTATTACTAATTAATTGTTAATTCACAAGCCTAGGTATTTGCATTTTCATCAGTTTACTTTATTGCAAACCGAAGTTGTTGCTGCTAACATAACATTAGAAAATAACTGCCAGTTGTAGAATTTGTCAGTACCCGAAATTCGAAACGGAGTTGGGAAAAGAAAATTCAACCTGAGAGCTAGAAAATCACTACAATCCACTAGCATATACAGAGTGTTTCCGAGGTGGTGTTACAAACTTTCAGGGATGATGGCGAAGGGCACATGTATCGATTTGAGATCAGGAACCCTGGTCCGGAAATGACAGAGTCGAAAGTTACAAGTCAAAATAGTTTTGTGGAAATTAAATAATTTTATTCCTCTGTACACCTTATTTATGTGTATTTATTTGTACATCTTACACATACTGTATTCATCTGACGTTGTTTACGTTGTCTACTTACAGTATTCCATTCAGTGCGCTGTCTGAGGGATGGGGACAGGAAACTATACTAAAGCAATGTAGATGGCGTAATGTATAATGAACATGGTCGGTCCTGATATGCACGTCTGTAGACAGCAGTGTATGTGTACAAGTTGCAGTGTCCAGTCGATCAGTCCTAGTGAAATGAAGGAGTACACGAGAGCTGAATAAGCAGACCTGATTTTCGAATACGGATGAGCCAATGGGAACAGTAGACAAGCTCACAGATTGTATCGGCTAAGTACCCACGTAGGAGACATTCGACCCATATCATCTTTCCACAACTGTTACAAAAGTTAAGGGAAGGAGGGCACGTGGTGTCAAATTACAATTCCATTTCCACACAACTATTTTTGCTTATAACTTTCGACTCAGTCATTTCTGGACCATGGTCCCTTATCTCAAATTGATACATATGCCCTTCGCCATCATCCCTGAAAGTTTGTAACACCACCTCGGAAACACTCTGTATAGTAATAGGGAAAAATGGTTAGGTTTCACCCTTAGGGTATTAAGTAAGCTGACCCGGACTATAAGTAAGTAACATATTTCTGGTGGTGTGGAAGAGAAGCCTGATGTCTTTTAACTCCACCAGAATAAATGATATCTCTTATGTTTACTTCTTAGCTTACAAGAAGTTTTTATGGGAAAAACATCTGTTCGTGTACAGTCACTCATGAGGCATCTTTAGAAACATCATCAGCTTCTTTTCGAAGTGACATATACCTGCCTCTCAGTTATATACAAAATCTATCGTGCAATGTACGTGCAATGAAAGACTAATCTTAAGCAGCGAGGGAAGCTTTAAATAAATTTGCGATCCTGAGATCTGAGAAGAAATTGAGAATAGCGCTGAGAAAACTGATACACAAATTCTCTGTGTACCCTGCTGATCTTGAACCCTAGACCTTTGGCATGGAAAGTAAGAACCCAACTATCGGTTCACCAGGTCCAATCGCTAAGTATATAGGCGAGGCATACAACTTTCCTTATATTACAATTTCAACTTGATATCGTATCATCACTTCGACGGAGTGAGCCTGTACGTGTTGTCTGAATGTGTGTATCGAATGTTAATATCTGCCAGGTGCAGAAGTCTATGAATAGCTATGGCTCCTAGCTGAACAATGAAAGTAAGTGGCTATAATATAATGCAATGTTGTTACACTTATTATTTGGATTATTTATTGACATTTTGGCTTGAAACGGGATTTTATTATTATTATTATTATTATTATTATTATTATTATTATTATTATTATTATTATTATCATTATTATTATCATTATTATTAGTATTATTATCATTATTATCATTATTATTATTATTATCATTATTATTATTATTATTATTATCATTATTATTATTATTATCATTATCATTATCATTATTATCATTATTATTATCATTATCATTATTATCATTATTATCATTATTATTATTATTATTATTATTATCATTATCATTATTATTATAATTATCATTATTATTATTATTATCATTATTATTATTATCATTATTATTATTATCATTATTATTATCATTGTTATTATCATTATTATTATTATCATTATTATTATTATCATTATTATTATTATTATTATTATTATTAAAATTTTAAATGTTATGTAGTTAAAGCACGAATGCCATAGACTCATGCTATGGGTCACGTGTACATGTATGTGTTTGTACCAGTAGCGGCCGGTGATGAAAATCCTCGGTGAGGCCAGATGCAACTAGTTTAAGTGCCTCCGATAGGAAATGTTTGTTTATGATATTAATTATTATTGTTATTATATTATTAATATCATTATTACTGTATTATTATTATTATTATTATTATTACTATTATTAGTCTATTCTTATTACTATCAATGAAAAATAATAATTTCACTCACCAAATAAGCTGTTATGCTCTTAGTTTCAGTGATTGTTTCAGTGTGATGAAGCATCCCATATTATGTGTTGAAATTCCCCTTTCTTTCTTTTCTTTTTTATTTTTTTCCTTTGACAGCAACAAATAAGCCCAAGAGAAGTTTATTTTGCACCACATTACCACATAACCATTTATGTTGCCCATACCAGGATGCAATAGAAACTCGCGTTTTAAGATTATGTGTCAGAAAAATTATCAGCGATGTCGTAGGTACCTCAGTAGTCTCTCTCTTTATTTAAAACTTCCTTCTTTTAGTATTATTTCTTCTCGAAAAAGGACACTCTAACAATGAATTAACTGCACCAGCATTATTTCTCTCATTTGTTTCTGTTTATATTTTTCCAAAATACATAACAACATTGGCCCAGATTCATGAAGTACAATAGTAGAACACCGTCGCTTATGTCATAAACTGAGACATAAGGGGAGAGAATCGAGTGGGTTTCTGCCTGCCAAAGAGCTGGAATTTTGTTATTTATGGCCTAGTTAGGAAGACAGGTCACCACTGCTATTCCCACCCCACTCTACCCTTGAGGTCGGCCCATGGATGGGACGAGTGAAACCTGACCAGGCCAGCCGAATTGTGCCTCAGCTGCAACGTTTTAAGCGTAAACTCAAAGCCCGCGAAAAGACTTGAAATGCATTAAGCCAGACCCGGTACGAAAGATTCTGGCCTCAGGGACAAATTTTACTGCAAAACAGGTCTATATACATCACAAGCCAGACCCGGCACGAGCAATCTTGGCCTCAGGAACAAATTTTACTGCAAAACGGGTCTATATACATCAAAGTTTTCAAATACTTCTACAGCGATATATGCTTCATTCAAATAACTAATACATTATATAAAAACACAAAATTTGATTTCAGTTAAGCCAAGTGACTGAGGCCCGGCCTCACTTGCCTCAGTCAATCAGCCGCCACTGGTTTGTACCTATTATAGCCTATACAACACATAAATAAAATGCACTGCATTCATTCAATACAATGTTGTGGCCATAAAAATTGAATTAAAAGAATTAACTATTTCATTTACAAATGTCATATTTGAATAACTAAACAATTGATAAACATTTACAGGTTATTTACACATTATCATACTTCATGCAAATCTGGCCTCCCTGTGAAGCAGATTTGAATAATGTCAAGGGAAAAATGGTTCCGGGGCCGGGTAGTTCCTAGGTAGCTCAGTCGGTAGAACGTTGGTGCGCTAAGCCAGAGGTCCCAGGATCGATACCCGGCCCCGGAACAATTTTTCTCTTGAAATTATTAATTATCATACTTTTCCTTATTCCCGTAATAGCCGTACCCGTGCGCTCCGCTGAACCTGTTAGAAATAAATATAAAGTAATTACATAAATAAATTGGACGTTTGATCCAGGGAACATTCGTGTTTGTTAGAAGGATAAATCGTTTAATATGTTACTTAATTGAAATTGTATTTAAATAATTAAAATGCGATCATTTTGGTGCAGAGACCACTCATTTGGTGCAATGACAATTCCTTTAACATGTTTCTTATTTGTTATTACATGCAATCATAGTTTAATGAAGATTGACATGTCATTTAGTTTTAATGTGTAAACTTTATATTACTTGCTATATGTTTCCATTGAATTATATTAATAACTTAATTTTAATCATTGTTTTCTACGTCTTCAGTAAATGGCGCTTGGCCCACTATGGTTCTTAACCCTTCAAATAACTTAAATAGTGATACAGCATAAACAGTGATATGTAGGTCTAATTATATTTATTTCTTTCGAAAATGTAAGAATTCACGATCTCCTATGTATCATTGCCATGGAATGAATAAATGTGTTTTTTCTTCCTACTCAAAAATTTTATATTTTGCACAAAGGAATTACTGCAGGAACAACAATGCTACAATCTGAGGCGGCGGTGAAAATGTATTCTATTGTTATTTTAAAAGTCTTTTATATCCTTAAATATCAGTCCTATCAAAATTTTGCATAGGATAAAACTTATCGAAAATCATTTTTAAAGAAACTTTTGTTATGTAACATTTTTCAGAAAAAAGCAATAATAAGCGTGATATTTCGATTTATTTAATTCAGGCCTCGTTAAATGAAGTATGCATGTTAACACCAATTATTTTTGGAAAAGCGAAAATTACCAGAAAAATATCGGTTACCGGTACATATTTATTATTTAAGTATATATTATATTATATTATATTATATTATATTATATTATATTATATTATATTATATTATATTATATTATATTATATAAAAAGTGCGTTTATAACGGATGTACTCCGATAGTATGTTTTTAATTTGTTGTGGGGGCTCTTGAATCTCAGAAGGAACAACTTTTACAACAGCGCAACATAATCTGCTTGGCTCATTACCCAAATTTTTTGCATTGCATTTATTGCATATATTTTATGTATTTTAACACGATTCAATTGAGCATAGTTAAAATTTGCATTATAAAATAATGGATTGCTAAGCTAACGTACTATTACTGCATACTAAATCAATACACTCTCGTTGTTCGTTAATTCTCTGAGATTAAAATGAGTGTGTACATAAATATTATTTTAAGAAATACAGGAAACGAATGTACAAAATAGCCTATCAAATTTTCTGTGCATGAGAAGCTATTTTAATCTTACCTGTCTTCGATTTACTCAGAAGTTACTGTAATGACATTATAGCATTATGTCCATCTAGAGAAATTACACTTTTCAATGGTGAAATAATAATTAATTATACAAATCTGTTAATTTAGCTTCCGATATTACTTCATACAAACACAGAAACATTCTCTGTAGGCTATGTTTAATAGCTTTCGGTTGTTGTTGTTGTCCAAGGCCCCCTTATAGACGAAGTCATCTGTTCTTATTTCATTGCACCATCTTAGATGGCGTTATTTTAATTTTAAAACTCACTTATCTCATTAAATATCAGTACTCTCAAAATTTTGTAAAGAATAAACCTTATCGGAAATCATTTTTAAAGAAACATTTGTTATGTAACATTTTTTAGAAAAATCAATAGAAAGCGAGATATTTAGATTTATTTAATTCAGGCCCACTTATAACCCCCCTTTTAAATAAAGTATTTTGAATGCCATATAGCCTAAAATCTAAGTTACAACGAACTTAATTTATATTCCAATTTTCATTTAAATCCGTTCATCCATTATCGCGTGAAAAGGTAACAAACATCCAGACATACAAACAAAAATTTCAAAAAAGCTATTTTCGGTTTGAGGGTGGTTAATTATACATTTTAGAACCAATTATTTTTGGAAAATGGAAAATTACCAGAACAATTTCGGCTACAGATTTATTATTAGTATAGATATAGATTACTCATATATGTTTCATTATATGACATTATTATAACATAAGATATATTACATGGATCGAATACGGAGACCAAAAGGAAGGCGGAAAATATGAAAGTTTGAAGAATACTGGGCTTGATGTGAAAGATCTACACTTGGTCAGAAAAGTATGAATGTATATATATTATATTTATTGTAGGCTTATAATGTTATAAATTAAATTATATTATATTGTAATACATATTATATTACATTATATTATATTATATTATATTATATTATATTATATTATATTATATTATATTATATTATATTATATTGTGTTGCATTATATTATTTTTATTTTTATTTTTTATTTTAATTTTTGTTATTTTTGTTATTTTTTTAATTTTTTAAATATTTTTAATGTTTTCAATCTTTTAAATTTTTTTAAATTTTATAATTATTTTTTTTTAATTTTTTATATATTTCTTTAATTTTTTAATTTTTTTTTTTAATTTTAATTTTTTTATGTTTTAATTTTTTTTTATTTGTTAATTTCTTTATCTTTTATTCTTTTTATTTTATTACATAAAGACCTTTCACTAAATTGAGCAAATGAATGGTGATGTGATAATGATGAATTTTGAGGAAGAATAAAACAAAAAATCTACATAAAATGAAAAACTCCATAAGGGATTGAAGATTTTGACAACCTTTCCCAGGAGTTTCGAAGCCATACTTGGTGATCTATAAAGTTTCATAAGAAGGAAATTCTTTATACAAAAGGCACGTGCAATAGTCAAGAAGTTTATCGATAAATCATTCTTTGTTCTGTAACGCAATTATTATATTCTAACGGACGTATGGGCATATAAATTACAAGAAATGTTTCACAGTAGTTCGCAGTTGCCTTGTATCACGATGATACTCGCACATTGATCTTCTTTTATTTCTATCTGACGGTTATTTATCGACGCGGCTGCAGTTGCTATCCAGATACTGAATCAACTGTTGCAGGTGTAATTTGCCTACATTTCAGCACCGCGTTTAGCATCTCCTTTTTTTTTCATTTTTGTCTTCCATTTCATACAAGATAGGCTTCATATCCAAATGCAGGATGCAGACTTCTGAATATATTGGACTGTTCCAATATCCCCTTTAGTAGACCTACCAGTAACCAGTAACGTCATTGGAGGCTAGTATAACCTACACTACTGCCGTGATAGGGATCATTTCTTACCTGTATTAAAATAGTGACATTTATATCAGAATATTCATTTTTCAGTATTAATTTTAAATATTTTTTGTGGGTTTATTACGTAATTCTTACGAAATAGACTTTCGACTGTAATAAAATATCATTGATATAATTAAATTTGTAATTTAGAGAACATTGCAAACAGTATTTGTTCATTCATCTTGATTACACAACTTTTAACACTATATCACTTAGGATCGTGATTTTTTTTTTCGTATGTAGGATATGAGATTGACGACTGATGACCAAGAGAGGAGCTAATATTAATAATATAATATTAGTAATAATAATAATAATAATAATAATAATAATAATAATAATAATAATAATAAAGCATGCAAAATCAATACAAGTAGGCCTATGTTAGTCTTTGACTCACCATTCTGGAACTGGCAATTTATTTGTAGTGAAGTTCGATTCTCCTACGCATTTTAGTTGCGATGATGGCTCCTAAACAATTGTACTGCCCGATATTTACCGATGCTCCGTCGTACATTTGCGCCTTTAATTTCTTGCTACAGTTAAATTCTTCTAAATGATCAAATACAACTACTGATATTCTTTCGGCTGTACTGTCATCTGAAAGTCCTGTTAATTCTTGTGTTTATTATAGCTTATTTTATTTATTTTCATGTAATTTTGTTTTTTATTCATTTTATTTTTTATATCATATCATTTTAAATTATTTATTATTTCGTTTATTCTATTCTTTTAAAATTACCAATGAACTGCAATTAATTTATTTTATTTTTTATTTTACTTGGTTATTTAACGACGCTGTATCAACTACGAGGTTATTTAGCGTCGGTGGGATTGGTGATAGCGAGATAATATATTTGGCTAGGATTCGCCATAGATTACCTGATATTTGCCTTATGGTTGGGGAAAACCTCGGAAAAAACCCAACCAGGTAATCAGCCCAAGCGGGAATCGAACCCGCGCCCGAACGCAACTCCGGGTCGGCAGGCAAGCGCCTTAGCCGTCTGAGCTATGCCTACTGCAATTAAAGAGTCTATAATGGTACTTGAAAATTCTTATTGTAGTCTCTGACAGGACCTCCATCACCCAGAAAGAAGGGTCGTAGTATTAGGATACGCGGTCATATCCTCAAACGCGGTTAAACTTAAGCCATACCCCTCCCTCCGAACCCTCCCCTGTCCAATAACTCCACTGTTAGAAATACCGTTTGCTGTAAGATATTTGGATGGTTCCTCGGATTTTTTTTCTGAGCTGTGCAGTGGCGACAACTTACGACAGAAAGTGGAAGCTTAAAGGAAATTAATACGTCGGGACGCATTGAAAATCAAAACCTGTAATTAAAATGTTTTCGCAGGAGTTAACCTATTTTCTATCTTCAGAGGTACGAAATTAAACTGTAGAATCATCTTCATATCCTCCATAGAGGAATCTCCACTGCTTAGGTATAATTTATGGTGATCACTTTCATGTGTTAATAGTGAACTAAGTTTATAAATACCTAGTTGACTAGTTTCAGCTTAGTAGGAGCCATCTTCAGGACTAATGAGGCCCTTGCATCTTCGAGTTTGTTTATTTATTTTATTTATTTACTTACTTTATTCATTTATTTATTTATTTATTTACTTATTTACTTACTCATTTACTTATTCATTTACTTATTTCTTTACTTATTTAATTATTTATTTACTTATTTATTGATTGATTTATTTATTTATTTACTTATTTATTTATTTATTTATTTATTTATTAAGTAATTGCAACACTGCCTGCTCGAACGCATCCATGCATGTGATGGTTGCTTATACTGCCGTCTCATTAAATTGTCAATCATGTAACATAAGTAGAAAAAATTGTCGCTAGATGGCAGCTCCTACCGGCCAGCGACGTTGCTTGTGGATATAGGTCATATGCTTTATGTTTGTAGTGTGTGATTAAAATATTACATACTTTGTTTCGCGACTCTAATAGCTTTTTCCTATTCGCTAATCCATTATATTTTTTGCTCTTGTCGACCTGGTTGGCGAGTTGGTATAGCGCTGGCCTTCTATGCCCAAGGTTGCGGGTTCGATCCCGGACCAGGTGGATGGCATTTAAGTGTCTTTAAATGCGGCAGGCACATGTCAGTAGATTTACTGGCATGTAAAAGAACTCCTGCGGGACAAAATTCCGGCACACCGACGACGCTGAGATAACCTCTGCAGTTTCGAGCGTCGCTAAATAAAACATAACATAACATTTAACATTTCTTTGGTCTTAACAGAACAAGAAAACCGGAAAACTTTTTCACTAAGTAGAGATTTCACAATTCATCCACAAGAGTTTCTGACACAAGTTTCTGATGGTTATTATTCCTGTCACATTTCAATACGTCACACTGGCACAAAATAGGTAGAACAACGTTTTTTTTTATTTTCGTAGTTTGGAGCACACATATGGATGAACACAGTAGGATTTGGTGCTGTCACCTACCATTTCAGCGAAAGCATTGTTAAAATGGTCTTATGAGAAGGCAGTATAAGCAGCCATCAGATGCGTTCAAGCAGGCGGTGAACTACAAATAGGTTTACCGGCCGACGTGACCATGAATATAAAGAAAGGAAGAGGTGATGTTATAGCCTTAGAGGAAGTGATAATAATTAACTAGTGAATCATCCCTGTGATTGGTTGATTTTGCAAACGTTCCTACACACAATTGGTGTACATCAGAAAACTGACATATGAGTGAAATAGTAATTATAATTATTAAACAATATTATTATTATTATTATTATTATTATTATTATTATTATTATTATTATTACGAATCCATAGGAATGTCTGGAAACCTTACTGAATTCTACTCCTTTCCTCCACTGTTTTGATTAACGTAGATATACGTTTTCTAAGAAAACTGGCAATTCCTTTGCTGTTGTTTTCTAGACTTCTGGAAAGGAAATCTCTCTGTATCCAAGAAAGCTGGAATTCTTTTCGAATCACACTCCGTGGCTGCTATTATTACTGGATGACTAATTGTTTAGTATTCCACATGCGTTCCTTGTCTATCAACAGGTCTTGGCATTTCAAAACCTTTTCCTGTCTCTTTTTTTGTAACAATTCTGTCAGATAGTCTGACATCATCCACTAAGAAGCAACAATTCGATCTTGCTTTCACTAAGGTGATGGTGTTTATAATTATGGTTATGGTTGCTTCTAAAAGTAATTGTTACATTATCTTAGTCGAAATCAACGCTATGTCATCTACAGGTTATCCTGTTTCGTCATATTCTCTTCCGCGTCTTTATTTTCTGTAGCTTCGCCTTATCCGTCATAATTCTGCCAATTTATTATTTGCGTTTTCCATTTTATTTGTTGACTATTCTTCCTCATCTTTGTCAACATACTTTCGATTCTGATTTTATCCTTTTTTATAATCATGTTCTACATATCCTCAATACTGTCATATTTTCGTATCCTTGTCTTTCTTTTGTCTACTTCGTGGTCTCTGTATTGCCTCGTTGTGAACTTCATTTTTGCTACTTCCTCTTCATTGCTTTCGTCCTCTTTTCCGTCGCTTTCGTACCCTTTTTCGTCACTCTGGTACACTCCTTCCTCACGCTCACTCTCTTGTAACTCTCGTCTTCTTATTCGTCGCTCTCGTCCTCTTTTTCGTTGCTGTCGTTCTCTTTTTCGTCGCTCTCGTTCTCTTTTTCGTCGCTCTCGCCCCCTTTTTCGTCGCTCTCGTTCTCTTTTTCGTCCCTCTCGTTCTCTTTTTCGTCCCTCGTTCTCTTTTTCGTCCCTCTCGTTCCCTTTTTCGTCCCTCTCGTTCTCTTTTTCGTCGCTCTCGTTCTCTTTTTCGTCGCTCTCGTTCTCTTTTTCGTCGCTCTCGTCCCCTTTTTCGTCCCTCTCGTTCTCTTTTTCGTCCCTCTCGTTCCCTTTTTCGTCCCTCTCGTCCTCTTTTTCGTCGCTCTCGTTCTCTTTTTCGTCGCTCTCGTCCCCTTTTTCGTCGCTCTCGTCATCTTTTTCGTCGCTCTCGTCCTCTTTTTCGTCGCTCTCGTTGTCTTTTTCCTCGCTCTCGTCCTCTTTTTCGTCGCTCTCGTCCTCTTTTTCGTCGCTCTCGTCCTCTTTTTCGTCGCTCTCGTTGTCTTTTTCCTCGCTCTCGTCCTCTTTTTCGTCGCTCTCGTCCTCTTTTTCGTCGCTCTCGTCCTCTTTTTCGTCGCTCTCGTCCTCTTTTTCGTCGCTCTCGTTTTCTTTTTCCTCGCTCTCGTCCTCTTTTTCGTCGCTCTCGTCCTCTTTTTCGTCGCTCTCGTTGTCTTTTTCCTCGCTCTCGTCCTCTTTTTCGTCGCTCCTGTCCTCTTTTTCGTCGCTCTCGTCCTCTTTTTCGTCGCTCTCGTCCTCTTTTTCGTCGCTCTCGTCCTCTTTTTCGTCGCTCTCGTCATCTTTTTCGTCGCTCTCGTCATCTTTTTCGTCGCTCTCATCCTTTTTTCGTCGCTCTCGTCCTCTTCTCCGTCGCTCTCGTCCCCTTCATTGCACTGGTCCTCTTCTTCATCGCTCTCGTCCCCTTCTCCGTCGCTCTCGTCCCCTTCGTTGCACTGGTCCTCTTCTTCATCGCTCTCGTCCCCTTCTCCGTCGCTCTCGTCCCCTTCGTTGCACTGGTCCTCTTCTTCGTCGCTCTCGTCCTCATCTTCGTAACTTTCGTCCCCTGCTTTGTTGCTCTCGTTCCCTTCTTCGTTGTTCTCGTCCCTTCTCTGTAGCTCTCGTCCAGTTCTCGTAATCATTATTGAAAAATATGTACAGAGTATGTTAAAGACACGTAAGAAATATATTTATGCCATTCCGAAAATAACTTTCAATATTATTGAACCTGCACGTTAATAAGTAAGTCTCCAGTATCTGAGATTTAGTTTAAACAAGTTGCACATTAGAACATGACCATCGTTATCCTTCCAATTTGTGGTAGATAAATCTATTCAGCTTTAAATGGAAACCAGTTTTTTGCTCTTCATCTGTTTTCATAAATTTGCTTAGCGGGTCACATAATATGTAGCAAGTTTATTTTTTTAATATCGTAGTCTGTGCCTTCCTTTCATCTGGATTACATAAGACTCCCAACTGGTTTCGCAATCCTGCCCAAAAGTTCATCCCTATTATCCGATACCATTCTCTCATTTTTTATTATGCAAAAAATAAAATAAGATTTGAGGTCAATGTTTTATACAAGAAGCTGTCCTTACCCAGGGGCGATAAGGCCCAACAAGTTGAACGCGCAGTGCAAATTCTTGGTAAGAACTGCATCTGGGTCAGCCTACTCCACAAGGTCCCAAACTTAACGGAACTTATTACAGGAATATAGTATGTACACATGTTACAAGAATCCTAACTCCATCTGGTTAAATGCCTTCTACAAATCACACTATTTGTCAGGTTCGTTTGAATACACATATAGTCCTGATGCCACACTTAAATATTCATAAATCATTTAACTTCAAGGATTGGTCAGCTCTAATTATAGTCATATTAAATTTTATCTGCCAAATGAAGTGGAGGGATACATGCCAGTGATCTTTTCTTTGTGTTAAGCTGTGCTATATGACACTGGGATCTTGCTAGGAACAAGAAAATGTGTTGTATAGATGAATATACTTTAGTTATTTATTTCTGATTTACGTATTTATTTCTGATTTATTTATTTATTTACTTATTATTTAGGGTCTATGTATGTATTTATTTATTTACTCACTTTATTTATTTATTTAATTAATTATTTATTTATTATTTATATATTATTTATTTATTATTTATTTAATTACTTATTTATTTGTTTATTTATTTATGTACAGTATGTATGTATTTATTTATTTATTTATTTATTTATTTACTCACTTTATTTATTTATTTATTTATTTATTTATTTATTTATTTATTCATTCATTTTTAATCTATTGGGTTTAATGTTAGGAGGCCTTTCTACCACACCTCCAGTAGTAAAAGTACGAAAAAATGCCGAAAGAAGAATTAAATAAGAAAAAGAATTTAAATATATTAATACAAAAAGGAGCAGCTTCTGCAGACCTCTGGATAAAGAACTATGTAGGGAAGACTATTGAAGTGTTTTGTGTGGAGTATAGCATTGTATGGGGTAGAAACATGAACATTACGACGAAGTGAAGAGAAGCGACTAAAAGCGTTTGAAATGTGGATATGGAGAAGAATGGAGCGTGTGAAGTGGACAGACAGAATAAGAAACGAAGCTGTGTTGAAAAGAGTGGATGAAAAAAGAATGATGCTGAAACTGATGAGGAAGAGGAAAAGGAATTGGTTAGGTCACTGGCCGAAAAGAAACTACCTAATGAAGGATGATGCACTTGAAGGATTGGTAAACGGGAGAAGAGTTCGGGGCAGAAGAAAATATCAGATGATAGACAACATTAAGATATATGGATCATATGAGGAGACAGAGGAAGGCAGAAAATAGGAGAGGCTGGAGAATGCTGGGTTTGCAGTGAAAGATCTGTCCTTGGGCAGAACACTGAGTGAATGAATATAAATACCAAAAACACAAATGCAGAAAGAGGGGAGAAAAAATAAAAGTACAACATGTAAATAACAAGGGGTACGAATATACTAATAATGATCTAAAATATTTAGTGATCTGAGTAAATAAGTAAAGATTTAAAGATAAGTAGGCCTAACTGATTGTACAAATTTCAAGAGAAACAAAACGGTAACAATTTCGAAACATCCACAGTAAAGTTAAAATATTCAGTTTACTGCATTGTACTATAATTAATAAGAAATGCTTAATGAGTTTATTTTTTTAATACTGTTTAATTCTGACAGTCTCTGAAACCACTAGATAGGGTATTCCATAAGCGAAATAGGGAGATAGTGAATGGTGATGTTTCACGTGTTGGTAAGGCCAGTATACGGCTATTTTTCGTGTGTGTATAAAGATTGTTCTACGATGGTAGGTAACCTAGGCGGGAGGTGCGAAGGACTTTGAAAAGGACGGAAGAAGAGAAAGTAACAATTCCTTTTACTTGTTACATTAATAAGCACAGTTTTTGTTTCCTTATGTCTTGTGTATTATTTCAGTCAATATTGCATCACTTAGGCCAGGGCTGGGCACATTACGTGATTCTGAGAAATGAGCGCTGTGTGCTCTAAAGAGCGGGTCTCGCGAGCGGTGTGACGTATGCATACTGTACATCATTCAGTATCGGTGCAGTGGTGACTCTGCAGATGATGGCGAACTTTGAAGACGGAGCTTCCGCTCAAACTCTAAAGCTGTCCCGCTAGTCCCAATGCTTTTAATGTATCATGGGAGGAGGAGTTATATATCATGAACTGTAATATACTATACTATGATGTATCATAATATTTGTATAATTTAAAATTTTATATTACTAAATGTACTATAATAACTTATAATGCAATATAAATATCGAATAGATACTCTAATATAATGTACCGGAGAAACATTTTCTTTAAGTTGAATTAATTTATGGTCATATCACATCTTATATCGTATCATATCATATCATATCATATCATACCATATATCATATCATATATCATATCATATATCATATCATATCATATTATATTATATATTAACAGGATGACAATAATGCACTTAGTGAACCGGTTATGAGAATTAGCTACAAAATTTGCCACGAAATTGCAAAGGAATTGAAAACATTCAACGAAGGTGAATTCATCAAGCGATGTTTAATTATATTGGCATATGAAATCCGTCTACAGCGAGTAGGGAAAGTGGAAGCCATATGCCTGTCTCGTAGAACCGAGGTGAGGAAGTTGCAGTATGTGCGTTTGAGTTATGTAAATAAGCCTAATGATTTGTGTGTGTGCATAGAGCGAAGTTTATTCCATTAAATTAATAAGAGTGTTATAAATTCTATAATGTACAATGGATTGATGTAATATCCTTATAAACTATTATATACTGACAGACTGAATGACTAGAACAACCGTGGCTCTTGTTATATTAATGCAGGGAAGGTAGCTGTAATGCGAGTCCGCCACTGCGTGAGCGTTCTGCTCTGTCTTGGAATTGAAGTGCCTTTCGGAGCGAGAGCAGCTCTGGCCGACTAGACTGAGCCGCTCTCATGCCCGGCCCTGACTTAGGCCTACAGTAAATCTGAAAACAGAATCTAGCAGATATTTCAAAATTACACGTTTATTTTTAAACTTTTCATAACATCAATTATTTTTACTTCTATCACATTTGAACGAAAGGACGAAAGAGAAGAGAAACATCTAAAGGATACTCTTAAAGGTGTCTTGCAATGAAAACAAGACGAAGGAATGAAAGAGAAGAATTAAAATTTACTCGAAAATGTGTCTTGCAAGGGAAATTGAACGAAGGGACGAAAGAGAAGAGAAACATCTAAAAGGTATTCGTAAAGGTGTTTTCCAAGGAAAATTGGACGAAGGGACGAAGGAGAATAGAAATATCTAAAAGGTATTCGTAAAGATGTCTTCCAAGGAAAATTGGACGAAGGGACGAAGGAGAATAGAAATATCTAAAAGGTATTCGTAAAGGTGTCTTCCAAGGAAAATTGGACGAAAGGACGAAAGAGAATAGAAATATCTAAAAGGTATTCGTAAAGGTGTCTTCCAAGGAAAATTGGAGAAGGGACGAAAGAGAATAGAAATATCTAAAAGGTACTCGTAAAGGTGTCTTCCAAGGAAAATTGGACGAAGGGACGAAAGAGAATAGAAATATCTAAAAAGGTATTCGTAAAGGTGTCTTCCAAGGAAAATTGGACGAAGGGACGAAAGAGAATAGAAATATCTAAAAGGTACCCGTAAATGTCTTCCAAGGAAAATTGGACGAAGGGACGAAAGAGAATAGAAATATCTAAAAGGTATTCGTAAAGGTGTCTTCCAAGGAAAATTGGACGAAAGGACGAAAGAGAATAGAAATATCTAAAAGGTATTCGTAAAGGTGTCTTCCAAGGAAAAATGGGACTAAAGGACGAAAGAGAAGAGAAACATCTAAAAGGTATTCGTAAAGGTGTCTTCCAAGGAAAATTGGACTAAAGGACGAAAGAGAAGAGAAACATCTAAAAGGTACTCGTAAAGGTGTCTTCCAAGGAAAATTGGACTAAAGGATGAAAGAGAAGAGAAATATCTAAAAGGTATTCGTAAAGGTGTCTTCCAAGGAAAATTGGACTAAGGGACGAAGAGAAGAGAAACATCTAAAAGGTATTCGTAAAGGTGTCTTCCAAGGAAAATTGGACTAAAGGACGAAAGAGGAGAGAAATATCTAAAAGGTATTCGTAAAGGTGTCTTCCAAGGAAAATTGGACTAAAGGACGAAAGAGAAAAGAAACATCTAAAAGGTATTCGTGAAGGTGTCTTCCAAGGAAAATTGGACTAAAGGACGAAAGAGAAGAGAAACATCTAAAAGGTATTCGTAAAGGTGTCTTGCTAGGAAAATTGAACGAAGGGACGAAAGAGAAGAGAAATATCTAAAAGGTACTCGTAAAGGTGTCTTCCAAGGAAAATTGGACTAAAGGACGAAAGAGAAGAGAAATATCTAAAAGGTACTCGTAAAGGTGTATTCCAAGGAAAATTGGACTAAGGGACGAAAGAGAAGAGAAACATTAAAAATTACTCGAAAATGTGTCTTGCAAGGAAAAAAGGACGAAAGAGAATAGAAACATCTGAAAGGTACTCGAAAAGGTCTCTTGCAAGTGAAATTGGACGAAGGGACGAAAGAATAGAAACATCTGAAAGGTATTCTTAAAGGTGTCTTGCAAGGAAAATTAGACGAAGGGACGAAAGAGAAGAGCAACATCTAATAGGTACTCCAAAAGGTGTCTTGCAAGCGAAATTGGAACTGATAAATGTCTATGTCAGCTCTAAGCCTGTTGGGTAATTGTGGTACTCCGACTTTCTCCATTCAATCGAAGGAATAGTGGAGGAATATGAAAGGGAAATCCGAAAATGGACGTAACGTAATAGCTGCTACATGAGGTGGGAAAGAACTGCAAAACTTGAGACACATTAAATAGAGAATGGAGCGAGAAGGACCGCATTGGAAACCACGAGGCACGAAACTCATCTACACTTCTATTTTCGTGGCACTGCGAGTGACGTCAGAGTAAACATTTCGTGTCAAAACGTTGCAATTTTTCTCTCTTGTACCTCAAGCAAAGACGTTTCACTTCAAAATATTGAAATAGTCTAATGGAAACGTGAATACGGTAGGAAAAAGTGCAAAGCTTCTTTTTCTAACACTAATTCCTCTTGTAGTCGTCAAATTCAAACCAGGTCCTTTGTGTATAAAGCCAGAGAGACAGTCTTGCGTCGCTTGAATGCTTACGTTCCTGTTCCGTCAGCTTACGGATGCAACGACTTATTCAAGCGAAATGTCTGTGTAGTTTATGAACCACATTAACCGTAATTAAAATAACTGTGTTGCTATGGTTTTGTTATCTGTATCCATAATGCCTAGTAATGTTTCTGATCAATTGCTCGCGTGTAGTTAACATTATGTTCTGGTAACCCGTGTTCTCTGAAGTAATTTACAGCTGCTATAATTGTTTCATTGATGTATGTTTTGTGCTAAACAAATTGTTGCATCCTGTAATTAAATTAGAGTAATTGTTCCGCTCTCTTAACTTTCAACAATTGGCATGTGTAACACGATTCGCATTCCGTTTTTAGTACAGCATCCACATTGTCCTCCAGGCAAATTATACACGAAATATAGCTTAGTCTGGAAGCATAGGCCTACATTCGACCATATTAGCCTTTATCTGCAAGCTTACTCTTTCTCTTTAGTTTATAAATCGTAGAAGAGAATATCGGTACGGTGAACTAATAAGTATAAAAGTTAAAACTAAAAGGTTAAGTATATGATAAGATTCTCAGTTTCAGGCACAATTAAAATCTGAAACGGTGGTTAATTAACTTTTTTTTCAGTATACAGCAGTCATATCAACTAATGCCCATAGGCGCAAGCACACGCTTTAGAGCCCAGGAGAGCCTGAGCGCTTTACAACGGAAAAGAAAGAGACAGATGAAAGGGGTAGTATATGCCGCTTGATCGGGCTATATACAGGGATGGCCAGCACTGATTCAATGGATAAAGAGAAGAGAACTTACTAAAACATGTTAATTTTTATTTTCTGAGAAATATAAGTGCATTACAAGAATGTGAGTTTTAATTTTAATGCTCATTTTTCACAAGTTTGTTTTTTATTCAAAATGCACATTTTCTCAACATTTTACAGAAAAGTGAAATTTTGAAATATGTTTATTTAGTTGCCTTACAGGTACTGAAACAATGTTTTCGTAAATCTAATATATCGTAAATACGTAATATTTAAGATACTGTATTGAAATTTTTGAAAATATTCGCATGGAAAAGATTTCTAAGGAAATGAATTAACAAAGCAACTACTGTGGCATAAACAAAAGATATGTGCTCATGTGTTGTAAAAAAGTCAGCTCTATAGCTTCAACAGATTTCGAAAAAATAATTTAATATTCTGATAATAGGAAGTTGCGTACCAATATCACTTTAAAAGCATAATGCGATAAGAGTTTTGTTGTGTAATATTAGTTACAGTTAATACATATACCTAGGTAACTTTGCTTTTTACTAAAATATTGTTTTGATTATAAGGCTAAAGATACCATCAATATAAATTCTAACTTAAAATGTCATACTCAGTCTCTTTCTTTGGAATATCACTTTCTTATTAATAATGTGTTTTATTCACTTAATATAGCATAATTGTACTACTATGAAATTTATGTGAATATTCCTTCTTAACTCTTTATTATGTTATTATTGTTATTACCATTTAAAACATAAGTGCAGTATTAAGAAATTGGTGTTAGTACTTTTGTTTTACAGACAATAAATAAAATATAAAACGGAAAGAAGCCATATAAAAATAACGTCATGAAATTTCACGTTCCGTTTGAAGTTTGTGCACCACTCTTTTCTTAATCCAACAGGCTGTTTATTCATATACATAATTCTTCTTCCTTCCATAGGCCTACCTAGTGCTTAATGCCCGCGCAAGACGTCAAGGTCAGAAAAAAGAGCATGCTTTGACATCACTGGTATACAGTATTGATATAAAAAACTAATATTAAGAAAATCTTGATATTTTGACCCAGACTTCTCGGTATTCCATCGTATCCTGAAACTTAGGCCATCCCAAAGCTACCTTTACGGCTGAAGTGAACTAGAGAGTCTACTAAATAGCCGGATGTGTCATAACTAGTCATGATCGAAAGCTCCGTAGTGCAAAGTAATCAAGTCCGTAATAGCTAGTAAACGAAAATGCTTACTTGGTTGATGACCTGTTCATTAAATAAATATGGATGCCTTACCATCAGCAATTGGTGCTATGAAATCTGAAGATGCTTTCGAAGTACAGAGTGATTTATATAGAACTGACACATTTCTTTCTTTAATTATTCCGTTGGAAATTCATTCAGTGACCCAATTTTAGCACCAAATGAAGCAGAATGTTCTGGAGTTTCGATTCCTTGTCACTAGATGCGCAGATGTTTATGTTTTATTCCTACTGTTGGCAGCACTGACCCAATTTAGCACCAAATTAAGCAGAATGTTCTGGAGTTTCGATTCCTTGTCACTAGATGCGCAGATGTTTATGTTTTATTCCTATTGTTGGCAGCTGTTTTCGACATTTTGTGTCAACGTGAAAATGCAGTACACATTAAATCAACGACTCTTCCTTGTGAAGCAATACTGGATTACGAATTCAATTACAGCTACTCAAAGGGCATACCAGAGAGAATTTGGTGTTCGCAATCCTCCCAAAAGAAACACAATACTGGGACTGTTAAACAAATTGGAAACAACTGGATCTCTGCTGAGTGAAAAGGGCAAGCATCGTTCATCTAGGCTTCCCACGGTTGTTGTTGATGTAAGAGCACGACTGGAGCAGTCACCCAAAAAATCATTAAGGCGTTTGTCGCAGGAGACAGGGTACACCTACTCAATGTGTCAGAGAGTTGCGAAAAGTGGAGGCCTAAAGCCATACAGGGTTACGGTTGTTCAGCTACAGGAACCAGATAAGGATAAAAAATTGAATTATTGTCGTTGATTTCAGACGTTCATTGTGCAAAATCCTGCCATATTGTCCATCACATGGTTCACAGATGAAGCATGGTTCCATTTATCCCGTTATGTGAACTCACAGAACTCACGCCATTGGGCCATCGAAAATCCACATGTCAACCATGAAGCACCTATGCACCCGGTTAAAATCGGAGTTTGGTGCGCAATATCCGCACAGAGAATAGTGGGGCCAATTTTTTTAACCAGACTGTGAACACTGCAGAGTACCGACTGATTTTCATGGAGTTTGTTGAGCAACTGGACGATGTAGAGCTGAGTCAAGGATATTTTCAGCAAGATGGCGCTACATGCCATACATCAAATGAATCCATGGAACTAATTGCAAGTTTCTTTGACGACCGAATAATTTCCAGGAACCTGTGGCCACCGAGATCTCCGGATTTGACAACGCCGGACTTCTTTCTGTGGGGTTACTTAAAAGACAGGATTTACGCCACACGTCCCCAGACATTGGACGATCTGAAGCACAACATCACACAGGAGATTCAAGCTATTGACAACAGAGTCCTCCAACGAGTGGCCAGTAACATGGAACGACGTGTTGAGTTGTGCCTTATGCAGGATGGAGGACATTTTCAACATTTGCTATAGAGGTAAATAATCTCCCAAAATTCCTCTACATTTAAGGTATAATAAGTTGTCGCTAGCACAATTCGTTTTGAAACAATTAATGAAAGAAATGTGTCAGTTCTATATAAATCACTCTGTATAATGAAAGTATAATGTAGAACAACAAATTACCTTTCGACAATGACATTGTTTGTATCCCTTTTTGTATATATTTTTTAAGTTTTGTAACATTTTATGGGGTTAGGTACAGTTTACAGCAGTAACATTTTTGGAATATTCAACTTCGTTTCCTGCATTACTGTATCTTGTACAATAATGAAAATTGGTATGTGTATAACACTGTCCTATTGCTATATGAAAAAAATATTTTTACGATTAAAAAAAATATTTATATTTTTTGTTTTCAAAATTCAGAATCGTGGCAGTTCACTGTGCAGTGATGAAGCGTTTCTCTCATAACTCATAAACTTGTTGACTTTTTCGTGTTCTCTGTCTTTTATTTTATTGCTGAAACTCATGTTTACAATATCATACTCTTTTAATTACATTCATAAATAAATAATATTTTTTTTTTATTTTGTGCTAGAAGAAAATACTGATATTTGACCATTTTTAAAAAGAATTTATTTTTTTATCAGACAATCTATCAAAGGTAGAGAAGTGATCTTGCATCATATTGTAGATATGACATGCATAAATAAACACAAAAAATTCATCACAGAATGTTGGATAGTTTTTAAGTTACACGGGAAACGCTTCATCACTGCACAGTGAACTGCCGCCAATTTGAATTTGAAAAAAAAAAATAATAATAATTTTTTTAATCATAAAAATATTTTTTTCATAGCACAGGCCTGAAGAACTCGCAAAGTAGGGGAACTATGACGTCAGCCTCACTCCACTTCTATTGGGGATGATCGACTTCCGCCCCGAGAATGAATGTTGATGCAGCCGAGCGTAATAAGAACGCCGTGACCGCACAGGTAGAAAAGGTGGATGGGGTTAGAAAGGGGAGGAAAGCGGTCGCGCTCAAGAGCTACAGCTCTGCAGGCCTGATATAGCAGAAGGACAGTGTTTTACACATACTAATTTTCATTACTGTACAAGATATAGTAATGAAGGAAAAAATGTTGAATATTTCCAAAATTTTACTGCTGTAAGCTGTACCTAACCCCTTAAGTCCTTATCTTGTCCATATGGTGCACTGGGATGTTCCCCTCCAGGCCTCATAGAGAGAGAGAGAGAGAGAACTCTACCAGTTATCAATCTGGATATGGAAAATGCCTTCTATTATTCGATTGAGAAGCTTTTTCCATCTAGAGTCCACGGCAATTCGGAAGGCGGGTTGTCTGCTAGCGTTTGCGTCGAGAGAGACAGATAGACAGAGCAAGGCAGCGTACAACATTGCCACATCGTACTTCACGCACGTGCAATACAAATAGCGCAGGAGAGAATTTAAATTATCAAAAGACAATAATAACCTTAGCCGTTGATTACTGTAAGCATGACACCAAACAAACCCTCTTTCCTTCACTAACAATATTCTTTGCACGTTTCTCAATCCCACACCACATGCTTCTGCAGTCGTTTCTTACACGTTGGCAACATTGCTGCCAGCATCAAGATGGCCGGCAGCGTTCTGCTCGTTAACGTTTTTATAATAATTATACACCTTAAACACTATTTTCCGCGTCTGCTTGTGTAATACTTGTGTTTTTACAGTCTCTTCTTCCATTTATTTACCTTACATACACATAGTAAATGTTAGTTTTACTTATTCAATGTATTGAAACACTCGCACGTAAACAAACGAACTCAGGAAGTGCTTGTTATAGACTGATTCTGATTGGTTCTACTGTACAAGCTTGTGACGTCACATACCAGAAATGCTACGGCGCATATAGAAGCTAACCGCCTTCCGAAATGACGTCTAGTCTAGTCTGTTTTCAAAAAAACTGAAAATAACTATGTTGTGAAACTTGGACTCTCATTTTGAGAGAGGTATAGATGTTAAGGCTGTTCCAGAATAAAGTGCTTAAGAAAATATTTAGAGCTAAGAGGGATGAAGTTACAGAGGGACAATGGAGAAAGTTACACAACGCAAAATAGCACGCATTGTATTCTTCACATAACATAATTAGGAACATCAAATCCAGACGTTTGAGATGAGCAAGGCATGTAGTACGTATGCGTTAATCCAGAAATGCATATAGAGTGTTAGTTGGAATATTTTTTATTGGATTATCTTACGACGCTGTATCAACATCTAGGTTATTTAGCGTCTGAATTAAATGAAGATGATAATGCCGGTGAAATGAGTCCGGGGTCCAGCACCGAAAGTTACCAAGCATTTGCTCGTATTGGGTTAAGGGAAAACCCCGGAAAAAACCTCAACCAGGTAACTTGCCCCGACCGCGATTCGAACCCGGGCCACCTGGTTTCGCGGCCAGACGCGCTGATAGTTGGAATATCTGAGGAGAAAAGACCTTTGGGGAGGGCAAGAGGTAGATGGGAGGAAAATATTAAAATAGATTTGAGGGAAGTGGGATATCATGATAGGGACTGAATTAATCTTGCTCACGATAGGGACCGATGTGGACTTACGTGAGGGCGGCAATGAATCTCCGGGTTCTGTAAAAGCCATTTGTAATTGAGTAAGTACATATCATGTCTTACACTGTAGTAGTTGCTTTATTTCACTTTTATAATTCTCGAATACCTTTATCCAACGAAATGAAACAACATACCCGCATTAGATCTAGTTATGAAGAGAAGATTGGCATTTTTTGAGGATAATTACCGCATTACAAAGACCAGAAGATAATACCAGTACTGTTAATTTAGCATTATCATTTAATGTTACTGTTTACTATCGCGTCACATCATCTGTACGTTAGAAACAACTGTTTCCTCTTTAATTCTAGGTCGTATATCAATGCTTAGGCTATGTAGCAACTATAACGGCTCAATTAGGGCTATATCTGCTAACATGCAGACATGTTTCTCTACACAGTAAACTAAATTTTCATATGAAATAACATGTTAAGGAAGCTTCATAGTCTGCTTATTGGTATGACTTGTATTGAAATTTAACGAGTGTTAATATCGTGTATAAATAAGACATTACTCTTAAGTAATATAACATAATCTATAAAGTTTATAGGTTTTGCATAGAGTTTTGTAAAGGAACAGTTCGACCGCATCTTCAACTTTTATGGCATGGAGCAATGGGTATCATAAATTTATTCAAATATAATAAAATGTAAATACAATCATTTGGATGAGCTAATGAAATACATCCTTCTTAACCACTTACAACTAATCAAGCGTACATTGCATTTTATGGGTAATTACGACCAAGATATTTTTATAGGTATACCTAATTTGCACATCGATAAAGTAGCAAGTGCTACAACATCCGTGAAGTCTTACATATTATTCTTTAAAAACTAATTTGAAGGCGAGTCATTATTGTCTCCATTTTATGAAATTCTATAGATAATGACAGTCAAGTGAGCTTGATTTTCGAAGGGTTCACATGTATTGTATTGTACTGTAGTGTACTGTATTGCACTGTATTGTATTGTATTGTATTGTATTGTATTGTATTGTATTTATTAACATTCCATGGTATTCATACATTGCTTCACAGCTAGAATATGGAACAAGTCAAAAAACTTAATACTATTATAAAGTCTTAATTTATTTTCACAGTCTAGATGAAAAATATACCTACGGAAGAGATTTACAATATAGTCTACTAGTACAACACAAAGTTTTAGTATCAATTTCATGAAGTGTTATTGAATGTCATGAATTCACCTACAGAATAGAAGGCGTGAGAAATTAGGTACTTCTTTAATTTGACCCTAAATAATCTTAAGTTTTGAGTTTCATTTTTTATATCTATAGGGAGGCTATTAAAAATGTTTACTGCTATATAACGCACTCCTTTTTGATAGTATGATAGACTTGCCGATGGAGTATGAAAGTCATTTTTTGACGTGTATTTATGCTATGAACTGTTGAATTAGTTACAAAGTTTTCACGATTACATAAGAGGAAGATTATTAATAAAAAGATATACCGACAAGCCATGGGCATTATTTGTAGCTTTTTGAAAATAGTCCTAGAAGATTCCCTAGATTTGGCACCTACTATTATTCTAATTACTAATTAATGTAAATCTATAAGAAAAAATTTGCGGTTTAAAAATGTTCTATAATGGCAGTCTTTCATGATGTTCTCTCCTTTGTTCTGCTGTTATTTTAACAAAATATCTCTGATATACAGAGTGGAAAGAAATTAATTACGTCCATTCACATAAGTTACAGATCAGGTCATTATTATGAAATTTTGTCAAATGTTTTCGATACTGCTAATAACCTATTAAAGATTTTCCTGGAATGAAATGGAATTTACGGGAGGAGGCATTATGACTCAGCACTGCGACCTGTTAGATCTCTCAAGCTAGGCGCATTCCCAAACCCACACCGGCTGATTACACTAAGGTTCGCTGCGTACCAGGTTTCGAGCAGGCAACCACATTCCTCCCTAGGTTAGCCTTCTCCGTGCGTCGCCAGCCGCATTTGGGAATGCTATGGAATGATTACGGAGTGGAGATGTTGAGGGAATGATGTAGATACTTGATATAGAGAAACACAACAACCCCAAGAAATATCCCAACAACGTCTTTGTCCGCTACAAGTTGCCGGCTTTCCACAGCGGAGTTACTACAGTTAACGAGTGAAATTTGCACTTCCTTCTTAGGCGGTTAATGGAAACTTCTACTTTTTACGACTCGAATACTGTTAAACATAAACACAAATAATATACTTTACTCTAACCTAAAAAAAATTCGCATTTCTTTTAAGAACTTAATGAAATCCGCAGTTAAATTTTAACACAAAGTGCCTTTTTTTTTTTTTTCGAAAACTCTCAGCAAACGGACAAAATGTTATGCTTTTTGATCGTCATATTTTAGAAAATACTTTCCCCTTCCACTTTGTATGTTGAATGACTTTATATAAAACCAACTGCTTGAAATGAATACCGCTCTAACTGAGCAGCGTTGTAGATCAACTCTGGATTCAGAATTAAAGTTAGAGTGAAATTAACAGTTGCAGTGAGATAGTACTAATGTTTAAAATAGGATCAGATTGGAATTAGGCATTGGAATGGTACTTTTACGGCAGTGAAACTGGATTCTTCTAACACTGTTACTAACTTCTTCTTCTGCTGTGAATACCTTCTATTACTAATGCTACTTCCAATACTATGGCTATTTTTATTACTAAGCCTACTGCTGATTTATTCTAGGCCTATATCTACGACTTTCTTCCTATACTACTATTGCCACTTTCTTCTACTATTATTGCTACGTCATTCTATTACCGTTAATTTTTTATATTATTCCTACTTTATTTTATTATTGCTACTTCTTTACAGCGTTGCTACTTTTATATTAGGTCTATTGCTACTTTCTTCTTCTATTGTTGCAACTTTCTTATTCTATAAATTGCTAGTTTCTGATAGTGCATGAATGAATTCCTTTACAACTTGGCTACTTCTTCTACAACTACGGCTGCTTCTTTTACACCTATGGCTGCCCCTTCTACAGCTGCAGTAGCTTCTTCTATAGCCGCGGCAGCTCTTTCTACTACTGCTGCAGCTCCTCTTACAGCTGCGGCAGTTTCTTCTACGGCTGCAGCAGCTTCTTCTACGACTGCTCTTTCTTTGTTCTACGACTGTGACTTCTTTGTTCTACAGCTGCGACTTCTTTGTTCTACGACTGCGGCTTCTTTGTTCTACGACTGCGGCTTCTTTGTTCTATGGCTGCGGTTTCTTTGTTCCACGACTATTGCTTCTTTGTTCTACAGCTGCGATTTCTTTGTTCTATAGCTGCGAATTCTTTGTTCTACGGCTGCGGCTCCTTTGTTCTACGGCTGCGGCTCCTTTGTTCTACGACTGCGACTTCTTTGTTCTACGACTGCGGCTTCTTTGTTCTACGGCTGCGGCTTCTTTGTTCTACGGCTGCGGCTATTTTGTTCTGCGACCTCGGCTTCTTTGTTCTACGGCTGCGGCTTCTTTGTTTTACGGCTGCGACTTCTTTGTTCTACGACTGCGGCTTCTTTGTTCTACTGCTGCGACTTGTTTGTTCTACGGCTGCGACTTCTTTGTTCTACAGCTGCGACTTCTTTTTTCTACGACTGTGACTTCTTTGTTCTACGGCTGCGGCTTCTTTGTTTTACGGCTGCGACTTCTTTGTTCTACGACTGCGGCTTCTTTGTTCTACGGCTGCGACTTCTTTGTTCTACGGCTGCGGCTTCTTTGTTCTACGGCTGCGGCTTCTTTGTTCTACTGCTGTGGCTTCTTTGTTCTACGGCTGCGACCTCTTTGTTCTACGGCTGCGACTTCTTTGTTCTACGCCTGCGGCTTCTTTGTTCTACTGCTGTAGCTTCTTTGTTCTACGGCTGGGACTTCTTTGTTCTACGGCTGCTGCTTCTTTTTTACGACTGCTACTTCTTTAATCTACGACAGCGACTGCTTTCTCCTACACTATGGTTGCTATCTTCTACAACTATGATTACTGCAATTTCTTCTACATCTTTTGCTATTTTCTTCTTATCATACTATTAGATACTAATTTCTTCTGTTACTGCGGCCACTTCCTTTTAATATTATTGCCAATTTTTCTATTACTATTTCTATTTTATTCTATTACTACTAGTTCTTCTAGTACAGTGACTATATTCTTATAATAATATTGATGCTTTCTACTACTAGGCCTACTACTTTCTTCTTCTACAAACTAGTACTACTTCTGTCTTCTTCTGTCACTATTTCTACTTCTTTTACTGCAATTGGTGCCGCTTTTTGCACTAGTACTGTGTTGCACTTCACCCGTTGAAATACCATTGTCTGGCTTCTTGTCTGGGCATTTAGAATTATTTTCGGTATTACACAAGATGAACAGGTGATAGGATTTCCGTTACACGTGGTAAACATGATGCGGATATCAACCCCAGACAACATAAGATATCACAATGGCAAATACATCGAAAATGCGACCGTTGCTTCCGCATAGCGTTATGCTTGTGTGCAATTTCCGACCAATATTCATTGGATATATAGATTACTAAAATTACAAACACAATGAATATTCTATGCAGGTCGAACTACAAGACTATGTGAGTAATTGCTCTTTTATCTTCGAAATAACCGGGTTATGTGGACTTTATTAAAGCTTGAACGATACTTTAAAATATGCAAATTTACAGCTTATGCGTAAAATTCTATGATATTCCTTCTGATATATTGACACCTGCTTCCAACACCGCTGTACAGTGAAAAGTGTTAACAGGGAATGAAGAGCATGTAAATTACCATGGCTTCAACGGGGGCTATAAAGTTTCAAAATAATTGATCACTTTACTGTCAATATTCAAATATGATAACACTAAAACCTCGCCAGTTTTTTCCCAAAGTGTTTCTCTTTAAATTTATATTATAATATGGCTTTATATAAATAGATAATTATCTAAAATTTCTGGATTTAATGTTCGATGATTGTTAAAAATTGCCAAAAATTCGAGAGAATTTTAGAGACTGTGAATTTTAAATTATATGTAAACTTCATGATTTTTTTTTCATTTCACAGCCTCTCCGAGTAATGTAAGGTATCATTATAAACTCAGAATATAATTTATTGCACTCTCCAACCTCCTTACACCCGTATGTTCTCTGCATAGCACTAAGAGATGTTAACTGTTAAATTAAATACGTTTATGGCCTGTAAATTATACACCGTAGCCCCAGTGTACAGTAGAATGACCTCCAAAAGTATAATGTTCAAATATACGTTATACGTTCTTTAGATTGCTATTTGTTCAGAAGATTTAAAGACGAAAGATATAATAATGATCATTATCACCACCACCATAACTAGCTTCATGGACTAACCTCCATTTGCTTCGCTCTTAAGCTTGAATTATAAGTAGTCACTTCGGTGTTTTCTTTGATGTTTCAGACATTCCTAATGTTGATCGACAATATGTCTCTTCAGGCAGTCTGTTGGTAAGGTCACACAAATTAATCGTGAACTACTGTTGAATTATTTGTGATATTCTGAATATGCCTAATTGCAAATGCGTGTCATTATTTCTGGTCTAAGATTGGACACCTGCAACAAATCGCAGAACTTGACTCCAGAATAATTTTCGGATCCATGTAACAAGACGTGAATGGCCATGACTTCATGGAATTTTAAATAAGAGTTTTAGACAAGCATTCCAAAAAGTAGATCTTTTAACCTTAGACAAGCGTATTAATATTGGACTTTTATACGGTATCGTGCGAAAAATAGGTAGGCTTACTTTTAACACCACACCTTTTCCAGTTATGTTTCAGAAATTGTCAAATGTATTTCAGATTAGTCAATTTAATTTCAGAAATTATCAATTGTATTTCAGATTTGTCTATTCAACTTCAGAGAGTATCAATTGTATTTCAGATTTGTCAATTGTATTTCAGATGGTATCAAATGTATTTCAGATATGTCAATTGAGTTTCAGTTGGTATCAAATGTATTTCAGATTTGTCAATTGTATTTCAGATGGTATCAAATGTATTTCAGAAAATATGCAATGCATTTAAGATTACATAGTCACTTTTATTTCACAAAATAACAAATGTAGATCTACTTGAGATTTTAACATATATTTAACAAATGGAAAATAGATTTAAAAAATCCTCAGCTTCATTGCATTTTAGCGTCCGAGAGTTTAACGTAGGTAGTGTCTTATTTTCAAACCTTGGACAATGAACTCAGATGAAGATGATTTGGCTTTTGTAATTGCCTCTGTACTTACAAGGTCTTGAAAAGAAAGAAATGAGAATGTGGATCGGCAATATCTTAGTAAAAGACACAATGCAGAAGACATTCTAAACGAGCTGAAGTTGATGATCGATTTGGATTCAAAAACTTTCTGAGAATGTCAGAACACGAGTTTAATAATGTAGTGCTGCAAAAAATACTTCCTGTCATATCAAAGGAAGACACACAATTAAGAGCAGCCATTTCACCTCAATTAAAAAAATTAAAGCGCGATTGAGTGACTGTCATAGGAGCTACGACATGATAAATGTTAAAGGAGCGGCTAATATCGTGTGATTCTTTCCGAAGTTTTACGAATGTTAACATACGTCACCAAATACGACCATTAGTGACGTCAACATAGCATTAACGTTTAGCGTACGACGAGGATGCGAAAACTCTCTATTGTATTCTCGAGAATAGTTACATAATAATTTCAGTTCTCTAAAACTGTCGGCCTTCTTTGGTTTGTCTCTGTATTATTTTGCAGCCACATCCCACAAACAAGGCTTTTCCATCAGTGATTAATCAATTTTATTCTAACGGTATTTTCTTTCGTCCACTCCACTACTTCGAACAACCTACAGCCAACACCAAGGATCGTATAAAAATTAAAAAGAGATAGGCCCACTCCTAGTTACGCGCCACAAAATCGAAAGTTAGTTGCTATGGAAACTGTACGAACTTTGCCGAATTGTACCGACATTGCACAAGCAAGTGAATAGGGATATCCTGAACTAGCACCAACAGATAGCGCACGTGTACTTTGAGGGATGCGCTTTGCGTGTGCATTTGTTTTCCGGTATATAAACATTGAGGAACTAATTAAATTGCGCCTCGAATGTGCTAGCTATTAAACAAAAATAACTACTTCAAGTAAGGAACTGCTAGCTACAGTTTAATTTTGGAAGAGGGAAAAGAAAAATTAATACAATCACGTGCAACCTCGACAGCAAGCGTGAGTATTAGAATGTTTAACTTCTAAATGACGCTTGATGTTGTAAGTTTTTGCTGGTACATTGATATGGCATATTAAAAATTGAACATTGTTGTCGTCAGATTAGAAAAGATACAAGCCCTCCCAACTATATTATATTCAATACTTTTAGGAGTCTCCGAAGTTTACGCCAGCATTTCACGCCTGCAGTAAACTCTCGATTAACTGGGATGTTTCTTTATCCAGGACGATCCATAGTGAAATCCATTTCGTGAATAATGTTTTAATGTGCTGTAGATTAATTATTAAAACCGTGTTTTTACTTCAAATTTTCAAAATCATCCTACATAGTATTCAAAACCGTATATCCTTAACCTATAAAACGGACGAATAATCGTGATACTACTGCGATCAAATTATATCATCTTATCAAACATTGCATTTGATCGTTCTGCAACTACAGAAAAATACGAGGAATTCAATCTCGATAGTCACTTCCCTTTAAAACACATTGGTGGCTTCATAACCTGTTTTTAGCGTACAGTACTTACAATAGGCCTACTAATTATTAAAGAGATAATATTCACCTTCGACAAAGTTCCTATTTTTATTTATTTATTTTATTCGTACACCTCGTTCTCAAAGTTCTTGTTTAGGTTCATGAACATTCAATTTGCTCGTATCTATATTCTGCATACTGCAGATTTCCCCATCCATCTCTTAAGGCGAATCGCTCAGTATTATAAAAGTGTACGCTATTATTTACGGTAAATTAAATTAAATTATGAGGTCAAAAGTACTGAATTGTATTAAATTATACTATGTTATACAAAATAATTATAAATATAATTTTGACACGCACAGAAATCCAACAAGCGGGAGAATGCAATCAACTGTAGCATATGACATAATATAGCCCTTCAACAAGTTGTATCGCGTGGAACGCTCCTGCCATCTAACGGTAAAACTTCGCATAAAATATCCCTATTGACTTGGCATGTTTTCCATTTCCGCTGGAAAACACGCCAACATGTTAAAAGTGTTAACTTCAACATACTCAGTTAACACGTTAAGTGAATTGAGACTTGAAATGTCCATATACATGCTAAATTCAACATGTTAATTTTAACATGTTGTTGTTAAATATTTAATAGTGGAGGCGAGGCTTAAGAGCACGACCTTTCGGCGACATATAAGCCCTATCATTCAAAGAACGGGAGTGGTAAAGTAAACCAAGGCCCGATTGTAAAAACCATTTAATCTTAGATCAGAGGTTAAATTGAGCCTTGTTTCAGCTGAACTTGAAATTTTGTGTTGTATAAAGTCTAATCTGAGATTAATTTGTCTCAAACTAAAGTCAACTTTGACTGAAGAAATTTCTCCGATTAAGTTAGATGATCCAAGTTCAGTTATTTCGTTTCTGTTTGAAATATACGAGTGACAGATTGTGCAAATAAAATATCCATTATTATTAATTTTAATAGATATGTTAGGTACATTTATATATATTTCTTTCAATTTCTTGCCTTAATACACAAACAATCTTATATTTTATAAGGCTCTATCGTGTTCAGCAGTATCAAATAACATAACCTATAATTATATTATGTTTATAACAACCATTAATTATTAATGGATATGATAGGTACATTCATAAATGTTCAATTAACTGTATTACTAAAAGAAAATTGTTGTTTTATAAAGCTTTATTATGTTTAGCAGTATCAAACACCATAACATGATAACAACTCGGAGAACAGTCAACCTTCTTCTTATTGTCCGCCATTATTTACATAGCACAAAAAACCAGCGTCTCCAACAGAGTGTAATACGGAAAGTCGCCAAAAAGTAGTTGTAAAGTCGCTAGATTTCTCATTATCAACAAAGAAAGATTAAATTTTGTCACTATGGGATGCTAAAAAGGTCCCTAAATCCCTATTTAAGCAATATAAAAGTTAAAAGAAATTGTTGTTGAAAAAGAGTTAAAGTCACTAGATTGGCAACACTGAACAAACATGTGTAACATGGTCCGCGCATCACGTATTTCATCTGTTTATGCGATGTTGCCAAATCCTTTTCACGTGAACTTAGATTGCATTTGAACCAAGGTAATTTGATCGCAGAAAAGTTTTATACAATAGAAGAAGTGTCTGAACTCGGTTCACTTTTCGATCTTCGATCAAAGTTGATCTTTAGTCAGGGAGTTTTATACAATTGGGCCTAAAAGTGTTAACTTCAACACACTCAGTTAACACGTTAAGTCAATTGAGACTAGAAATGTCCATATACATGCTAAATTCAACATGTTAAATTTAACATGTTGTTGTTAAATATTTAATAGTGGAGACGAGGCTTAAGAGCACGACCGTTCGGCGACATATAAGCCCTATCATTCAAAGAACGGGAGTGGTAAAGTACACTAAGTCTCGGACTGCGCTGATAGCCTTCGGGCCTCTCCTTCTCCTGTGCTACTACTAAGATATCTATTCCTGACAGTTATAGGAGTATTAATATTTCTGCTATAATACTCATATCTTTCCACGTAGTTCAACAGTGCCATACAAAACAGTCAAGAATAGTAATTAAGATTATAAAACCACTATGGCCAAGTCGTCGATACCGAGACATCCCACTAATGCAGAATGTAAGGCTGTTTTGAGCCTTCTAATTTGATACGGCCTCAAGCTTGATTTTTGCATATATTAATTCTAAGTAGCCATCTCTCCGCCATTAAATTTCCATGAATAATTACATCAACTATGACTATCTCGGAGCCGCATCCATGGCATTCAATGTAGAATTCATGTAGGAGCAAGATAAAAGTTTTTTATGTCTTTCTGAGCAACGGTACACGTACATAAATTAAATAATTATCCAAACACATTTACACAAAAACTGTGTCAAGTAATTGAATCTTAGACAATTAAATTAGCACTTATTAACGTTGTACACATAACACGCAAATAATAATTATGTTAAAAATCAAATAGTCTGTAGATAAAGTGTTACAATTAATATGTAATACTATTTTTTTTGGAAGCTACATATTTTGACTCCGTTAAGAGAGAAGTTTTATATGATATTCTTATTGAATTTGGTATTCCCAAGAAACTAGTTTGATTAATTAAAATGTGTCTCAGTGAAAGGTAGAGCAGAATCCGTATAGGTCAGTTTCTGTCAGATGCATTTCCAATTCACTGTGGGCTAAAGCAAGGACATGTACTATCACCTTTATCTTTTTAACTGTGCTCTAGAATATGCCATTAGGAAAGTCCGGGATAATAGAGAGGGTTTGGAATTGAACGGGTTAATCAACTGCTTGTCTATGCGGATGACGTGAATATGTTAGGAGAAAATCCACAAACGATTAGGGAAAATACGGGAATTTTACTTGAAGCAAGTAAAGAAATAGGTTTGGAAGTAAATCCCGAAAAGACAAAGTTATGATTATGTCTCGTGACCAGAATATTGTACGAAATGGAAATATAAAAATTAGAAATTTATCCTTTGAAGAGGTGGAAAAATTCAAATACCTGGGAGCAAGAGTAACAAATATAAATGATACTCGGGAGGAAATTAAACACAGAATAAATATGGGAAATGTCTGTTATTATTCGGTTGAGAAGCTTTTATCATTCAGTCTGTTGTCAAAAAATCTGAAAGTTAGAATTTATAAAACAGTTATATTACCGGTTGTTCTGTATGGTTGTGAAACTTGGACTCTTACTTTGAGAGAGGAACATAAGTTAAGGGTGTTTTAGAATAAGGTGCTTAGGAAAATATTTGGGGCTAAGAGGGATGAAGTTACAGGAGAATGGAGAAAGTTACACAACACAGTACTGCACGCATTGTATTCTTCACCTGACATAAATTTTAGGAACATTAAATTCAGACGTTTGAGATGGGGAGGACATGTAGCACGTATGGGCGAATCCAGAAATGCATATAGAGTGTTAGTTGGGAGGTCGGAGGGAAAGAGACCTTTGGGGAGGCCGAGATGTAGATGGGAAGATAATATTAAAAAATGGATTTGAGGGAGGTGGTATATGATGGTAGATACTGGATTAATCTTGCTCAGGATAGGGACCAATGGTGGGCTTATGTGAGGGCGGCAATGAACCTCCGGGTTCTTTAAAAGTCAGTAAGTACATGTTTTGAATACTGAACATAAAATATCGTCCTGTTTATTGCTGAATGTCTCTGTGAATTGTACACCGGACGTAGAAGTTCGTAAGATATTGTAAAATAATTTCCTCAAAATCATAAAAAATAAAAGTATAATGGAATGCTATTAATAAGTTACAAAATTAACATGATTGCAAAGTTAAAATGACCTCTACTAAGAAAAGCGTAAAACAAGCATTCAGCACCTTCATTGAAAGGTGTTTTCCCAACCTTAAATTCTGATTCCAGATGAATTAGTTCTCACTATATTTTCGAACTTGTTTTATGGCTTCTTGCATTGCCTTTCCAGGCCACTGTTTCTAAGTTTGTTGGAAGGTGAGGTTTTCCCTCCTCCTACAGGTGTCAACACTAGTAACGAAACAGAAAACCAGGGTATAATGATAGAATACTAATAATACTAATACATATTCCATATTTGTGACACACTGATGTTGTAAGTCATAACCTCAAAACATATCACATGTCCAGACCTGTGGAGTAACGGTCAGCGCGTCTGGCCGCGAAACCAGGTGGCCCGGGTTCGAATCCTGGTCGGGGCAAGTTACCTGGTTGAGTTTTTTTCCCGGGGTTTTCCCTCAACCCAATACGAGCAAATGCTGGGTAACTTTCGGTGCTGGACCCCGGACTCATTTCACCGGCATTATCACCTTCATTTCATTCAGACGCTAAATAACCTAGATGTTGATACAGCGTCGTAAAATAACCCAATGAAAAAAAAAACATATCACAATTAAAAACTAATTAATCAATTAAACATACATTGCTATAGCCTAAACATAGATTTTTTTTTCTTTAATAATATAGATCATTAATATTTCTAACATTGAGGAATAACAATATATATTCAAGAAAATAACTTACCGCCAAAATTTTCACTTTCCTCGAAATCGCAATAATGATAAAATAAACGTTTCAACAGTTCAGCTTCTAACTGCAAACTAAAACATTCCCGCGAAAGTGAGTATCACGTAGTGATGGAGGAAATAAATTAAATATCGATATATTGATATTGTAATATATTGCAAACCTAATTTCGATAAACGATATATATCGCAGAAAATATATCGATATATCGAGCGATTATCGATATATCGTTACTTTGTAAGCAAATTGCATTTTCAGGCGTACATTTACTGTTTTGCAATAAAATTACTTAAATTTTAATATTTCTTTTTACCATTGAAATTAACATCATAACAGTCAAAAGCATAAATGTAAAATTGTAACAATAAACCATACATATTCAACACCATATGATGTAGGTCCTAACCTAAATAAAAATTATGGTGGAGGCAAGGAGCTTAAATGATATAGTGGAAGAGAGTTAAGTGAACTCTACATGGTTGAGTATTTGATATTGGAAGACGATTCAATTATTATGTTATATAGGATTCAATCCAGGACACATATCATGCTCTTTTCTACTTAACAACGTAGTCATTTTTAAATGTAAGTAAACAGAACTTGTAATTATTTTTAAATGTAAGTAAACAGAACTTGTAATTATTTTTAAATATAAGTAAACCGTACTTAGAATGTTACAAGTTTTAACAAACTTCACAGTTGATTTGATACAATCCTTCTACAGTAAGTTCCCATTGCGAGTTATTGTTACACTCCAACATTCCAAACAACAATAGTGATGATTATAGGGATAGAATTTTTATACAGTAAAAGCTATAATAAGGAAACTGAATGTCAGCACTAGGTTGTGCGTAGAAATCATAGACGTAAATAAATGTCACATCGGTATTAAATCCTTGTTTCTCTTTCGATTTGGGAATATAGAAATAAAAGTTTTGATACCCGTTTTGAGGTCAGACGGTTCCCTTTCAGGGTGGGAGTTGCTCCTGCCTTGGAGAACATTCATAACAATATTAAAACAGTAGTAGATAAACCTCCTGTCTGTCTCACGTTCGCACACGCTGCATTTTGAATTTGGTGCTGCATATTAAACAGTTTGAATTCGAATTCCAGTCCAGTCAATTAGAACAAGGTATTGAGTGAGGTTGCACAATTATAACTTTTCACCTTCAGTAGCGCCATCTCTCTCGGGAATTATCGGAGTTGTCTATGTGGATTTTGTTGTTGATGATGATTCCACAAAAAAAGTCAATAAATTTATGAGAAAACCGATATATTATACGATATATTGAATCAAAATTTCGATATCGATATATCGCTATATCGAAACGAAAATATCGGTATTTCGTAAAAACCGATATATCCTTCCCATCTCTAAGTATCAGTGCGTAGTAATTTGGAAAATTTCCACTAGAATAAATACAACATGTCTTAGGTCGTATATCACACTATTTCATATTTGTACCCCTGTTTCATATTTGTAACACTTCCTCTATTATTTTCAACAGCACAAATGTTTCTCTTATGTTTACGTCCTATTCTATATACAGTTTGGGTCTTTTCGATTTATTCTTTAAAGTACAGAGTAAGACTAAAAAGAATTGTGGTTAATATGGCTTTGTCTTGCTTCCTTGTCATATAATTACTTTCTTCTATCAGTTCATCCATATTCAGCCATCCATTTATTTGTGGCCAAAAAATTGTAATCTTTTAAAATTTTGACTTGTTCCACATCTTATCTTCAATGATAATGTAAGATCTAAAGAATATAATAAATGAAATGAAATGAAATGACAAGACTTCCGACATATCTGCACACTTTACTACCCAGCATTTTATTCTTGACATGCAGCCACTCATTTCTTTAACATAAGTCATTTTTTCTGCAATACTACTCAACATTCGACAGAGTCATTTCCAGACTGTCCTTCCTTTTCGCCAGGTGTATGTTCAGGGTTATTTTCATGATTCTCTTGCCCACGTGTATCTCCGGTGTTAGTTTTGTGGTAAAGGGTCGGAAGTAGTTTAAACAATTTCTTCTTCTTCAATCTTCACTGGCATCAAGCAACTACTGCACTTGCTTACTAGAGGAGAAAAGTTCGCTCTGGTTCCGGGATCGAACCCGGGTCTTGGTTCTACCAAGTGCTCTAACCACTGAGCTATGTCGAAGTTCAATCCACAGCGCCGGATCGAATTCCCCTCCTCTAGTACTTTTCCCTTTGTGGCCTTACTCCATATTCGACATATATGTTGACATATTATATTAAGTCAACTGCCATTATACAAGGAGCGCACTCAATTGAGTGACTTGGTGGCCGGGATTCCAAAGTATATGCACTGTTGGGCGAAGAATCTACGTAAATATTAATATATTTTGGTCCTACAGAATTTATCTGTTTTTTTTTTCCTCTAATAACCATTGTCGCCATAACAGATAAATTCTGTAGGCCCAAAAAATATTAATATTTACGTAGATTCTTCGCCCAACAATGCATATACTGTGTACTCCCGGCCATCAAGTCACTCAATTGAGTGAGCTCCTTGTATAATGGCAGTTGACTTAATATAATATGTCAACATATATGTCGAACATGGAGTAAGGCCACAAAAGGAAAAATACTAGAGGAGGCGGATTCGATCCGGTGCTGAGAATTGAACTTCGGCGCAACTCAATGGTTAGAGCACTTGGTACGTAGAACCAAGGACCTGGATTCGATCTCCGGCGCCGGAGCGAATTTTTCTCCTCTAATAACCATTGTTACCATAACAGATAAATTCTGTAGGACCAAAAAAGATTAATATTTACGTAACTACTGTACTTATTTTTCTTGTTTTAAAAATTATTGCTTAAAATAAATTTGTATTGTAAAGCCAACATTGTCACAATTCTAACACTTTATAAAGTAATGGAAGTCCCCACAATTCTTTATGATATTAGTGCTGTAACCTGACGAAATAACAACAGAAGGTGGGATAGAGATAGCAGAGATGAGATTCTTGAAACGAATTTTCGGATATGAGGCTATCAAGTGCAAAACTCGCCTTATCCAGGTAAAGTGATTTGTCAGAAAACAGGAAAAACTGTTATGGATATGGACAGTTTTGCATTTGATAGTAGTTTTCTGAGCTCTATGGAAGAGGAATTAGACAAGATTTGCACAAACCGACTATATCAGTAGATAGAGAGCTGCAAGAAGTACAACATCCCATATGTAACTCATTTTTTTTTTTTTTTTTTTTTGGATAAGGCGAGTTTTGCACTTGATAGCCTCATACAAGAGCTGAGCCACCAGCGCAGCTCTGTCAGCTGCGCTTGCCTGTCGATCCGGAGTTGCGTTCGGGCGCGGGCTCGATTCCCGCTTGAGCTAATTACCTGGTTGGGTTTTTCCGAGGTTTTTCCCAACCATAAGGCAAATGTAAGGTAATATATGGCGCATCCTCGGCCTCATCTCGCCAAAACAACATCTCGCTATCACCAATCCCATCGACGCTAAATAACCTCGTAGTTGAATATATATATATATATATATATATATATATATATATATATATATATATATATATATATATATATATATATAAACGAAATAAAATATCAGCGAAATGAATGGAACGTCTAGAGCAAATAGACAGTAACATTCCTGAAACGAATCCTGAACTACAGTGCTGAGGGGAGGAAAGACAGAGGTCGCCCACAGAAAAGATGGAGAGAGCAGTTTTAAATCCTTGAAGTATGACTTTTCAGATAATTAACATCTAACGCTGCTCTGTAACGATTCAAATGCTTGAGACAACGTAGCCTACTACAAAAAATGGATGATGCAAACAATATCGATAGAAAAAACATCCACCTCCTTTCTGGAAATCTGACCGGAACCGGATTCGCTATCTCGGGAGCTGCAGTGAAGGAATTATATTTCTTTATAAGTGTAAATTTATTTACTTATTTATGTATTTATTTATTTATTTATGTATTTATGTATTTATTTATTTATTTTATTGCTAGTAAATTTCAAATTAATACAAGTTAATATAATATAAGTATAATATAAGTTGAAGGAAATATCTAAAACTCGTCAGTATAAGCTTTCCAGTCTTCGGAGGATCAAACTCGAAACGTTTTAAATGAGATGTTTAACTCGATGGTGAGTCAATTTACTACAGAGACTTGCAGTGCATTCAAGTATTTATATCCGCTGTCTATTGTTACGTCAAGTCGTATACCTGACAGGCAGGTTTTAATTTATTTTTAACTAGTTTATTTACTTGCTTTGTTTTTCCTGAAATTATGTTTTACGCAGTAGTTGATACATCTTGCTGTTACACTTTTATAAGCTCCGGGCGTCGACATTAGGAGTGAGCATTGAGATCAAACATTAGTTGTCGAAATCTGTGCAGAACTTAATTGTATTTGACTGATTAGGAACTCGTATTACAAGCGCTAATAGACTAATAACGTAGAGCCAACACCATTATAGGCAGCCGTTTCCAGGCAAGGTGTGTTTTCCAAAGATTATATGAAACCAGAATTAAGAAACGCTTACAAGAAATTAAAATCCATGATGATATACAGTAGAAATTGAATGGAATAATTTGTAACATATTTTGATACAAGCTGATAAAGAGAGTTTAGGAATTAATAAAAAAAATGGAGTAAACGAAGAGGAAATCGAAATTTGGATGCTGAAATTGAAACAATAATTAGGAAAAAAGAAGCTTATTTGAAATATTTAGGCCCGATTGTATAAACCATTTAATCTTAGATCAGAGGTTAAATCGATCCTTGTTTCAGCTGAACCTGCAATTTTGTGTTGTATAAAGTCTAATCTCAGATTAATTTGTCTCAAACTAAAGTCAACTTTGATTGAAGAAATTTCTCCGATTAAGTTAGATGATCCAAGTTCAGTTATTTTCTTTTCTGTTTGAAATATACGAGCGACAGATTGTGCAAATAAAATATCCATTATTATCAGGGGCGGATGCAAGGGAGGGGATTAAGGGGATATATCCCTCCCGAAATTTTGAGAAAAATACGAAACAAGAAACAAAAATAATATTAATTTTAATTCGTGAATGTACATAGGAATTAGATTAGATTAGATTAGATTTATTTATTTAACCTGGTAGAGATAAGGCCGTCAGGGGATTACAACTATAACATGAACAATAAGATTACAATTAATATTAAATTTACAATTACAATTACAATAAAAATTAAAGTACGACAAGAATACCTGATTAATGAAAGCTAGACATTTTATCATAGAAGTTAAGAACAAAGAATATTTTTGTATTTACTAAATTACAAATTAAACCTACAATAACAAAATTCTATAGTGATGAAATTACCGGATATTGAGATATTTTGTGGTAGATTAAAAGAACTATTTACAAGAAACCATGTCTGAACGAGTCTCAATTACTGACCAAGTGCCTAGTAAGTTTGCGTTTGAATTGAATTTTATTTCGACAGTCCCTGATGCTAGCAGGTAACGAATTCCAGAGTCTTGGCAGGGCTATTGTGAAAGAGGATGAGTATGAGGAGGTGCGATGGGATGGTATTGTTAGTATTGTTTCATGGCGAGAGCGTGTGTTCAGATTGTGGTGTGAAGAAAGGTAAGTGAAGCGAGACGACAGGTACGAAGGAATAGAAGAGTTCAAGATTTCGAAGAGAAAGAGAAGTGAATGTAAATTTCTTTTCTTATCTAGTTTAAACCAACCTATTGCTTCCAGGGATGGGGTAATATGATCATATTTACGAACATAGATTACAAAACGTACACACAAATTATGAGCACGTTGAAGTTTCATTTTGTTGTCGCTGGAAAGGTCAGTCAGTAAAATGTCAGCATAGTCAAAATGGGGAAATACAAGGGTCTGCACAAGGGACTTTTTTAAGCAAGAGGGAAGATGAACATTTATCCTTTTTAGCACATGAATAATAGAATATACTTTTCTGCAGGTTTCTGTGATTTGCATGTCCCAGTTGAGATTATTATCCATGTGAATGCCAAGATTTTTTACCGAAGAACTGAAAGGGATATGCACTGTACTTACTTTAACGGGGGAAATGTCGAGGTGCTTTACAGCGTCGGTTTGCCGTTTGTGTCCTAATACGATTGCTTGTGTCTTTCCAGGATTGATATTAAGATGGAATTTCTTTGTCCATGTCACAATCGAGTCAATGTCTTTGTTCAATTTATCTATAGCGTCATTTATTCGATCTAAGCGGGAAGAGATGTAGCATTGAAGGTCGTCAGCATACAAGTGATAGTTACAATGCCTTACATGAGATGTAATATCACTGACATATATCGTGAACAACAATGGTCCGAGTACCGAACCCTGTGGTATACCTGATGTTATGTTAAACCAGGAAGAGCTTCGATTCCCGGATACAACACATTGTTGTCTTTCCCGTAATTAGAGAGCTTTCCACGTAAATTCTCTTTGCTAAAGTGTTAAATTCCAAGAACTGCAGGAAGACAAACACAGCGTTCTTACTTCAAGACAGAGAGTCATGAAGAGTATTTTAGGCTTTTAATTTTCCTTCTCTTCTTAGAATATTGCATTGGTCAGCTCAAGGACAGGGTTTTAAATCATAAGGGAATCCTAAAGTCCATACAAACTTTTCTGCCTAAAAACATAGTGCGAGCATCAGATGAAGATTTAGAAACTGCTGTTGAGGCTATAGTAAATCAGTGGCCCATTGATGCTGATGCATCACCAGAGTTTTTCTGCAATGAATTGAAGATGTGGAGAAGAAATTTCCTTGATCAGAAAAATCTTCACCTAATACCTACTGACTTTTATATCATCTTTGAACAGGTGCAATGAAATTATTTTTCCCTGCACTCACAAGACGCTGAAACTTTTCTGCACATTGCCTGTAACTACAGCAACACCAGAACGATCGTTCTCAACATTGCGGTATTTGAGGACTTATTTGAGGAGCACGATGGGAGCAGACAGATTAAATGGACTGGCCTTGATGTATATACATAAAAATGTAGACGTAAAAGCTCATGAAGTACTGGATGAAATGTCTAAGAAGCCTCGTCGCCTTCTTCTACAAATGTCATTCTGTCATTGTTTTTGTATTGCAGTCATTGTAAATGTTAAAATTAAAAAATTGTGGTTTATTTAACAACGCTCGCAACTGCCTAGGTTATATCAGCGTCGCCGGTGTGCCGGAATTTTTTTCCTCAGGACTACTTTTACATGCCAGTAAATCGACTGATATTAGGCCTGTCGCATTTAAACACACTTAAATGCCATCGAGCTGGGTTGGGGTAGAACCCGCAACTTCGAGCACAGAAGGCTATACCGACTACGATACTCAGGCCAACTTGTAAATATTTGTGACTAGGAAACAAATTGTGAGTATATAAACTTATTTCTCATTACTCCATTTTTATTATCTCTTCAAATCCCTCCCCGAAAAAAAATCCTGCGTCCGCCCCTGATTATTATTAATATTAATAGATATGATAGGTACATTTATATATATATATATATATTTCTTTCAATTTCTTGCCTTAATACACAAACAATCTTATACTTTATAAGGCTCTATCATGTTCAGCAGTATCTAATAACATAACCTATAATTATGTTATGTTTATAACAACCATTAATTATTAATGGATATGATAGGTACATTCATAAATTTTCAGTTAACTGTATTACTAAACGAAAATTGTTGTTTTATAAAGCTTTATTATGTTTAGCAGTATCAAACACCATAACATGATAGCAACTCGGAGAACAGTCAACCTTCTTCTTATTGTCCGCCATTATTTACATTGCATAAAAAACCAGTGTCTCCAACAGAGTGTACGGAAAGTCGCCAAAAAGTAGTTGTAAAGTCTCCAGATTTCTCATTATCAACAAAGAAAGATTAAATTTTGTCACTATGGGGTGCTAAAAAGGTCACTAAATCCCTATTTAAGCAATATAAAAGTTAAAAGAAATTGTTGTTGAAAAAGAGTTAAAGTCGCTAGATTGGCAACACTGAACAAACCTGTCCGCGCATCACATATTTCACCTGTTTATGCGATGTTGCCAAATCCTTTTCACGTGAACTTAGATTGTATTTGAACCAAGGTAATTTGATCGCAGAAAAGTTTTATACAATAGAAGAAGTGTCTGAACTCGGTTCACTTTTCGATCTTCGATCAAAGTTGATCTTTAGTCAGGGAGTTTTATGAAATTTGGCCTTACAAACTAAATGTGTAGAGGATAAAATAGAGTATAAACATAAAAGACAATTGCAGAAGAGAAATACGTAAGAGGCATAGAGAACAATGGAAATAATTCGTAATAACTTTGAAATCGGATGTAACGAGACAGTCACCAAACACATATTTAAAATATTGAAAAAATTGAACGGGGATACGAAATAAAATACAAAATTTTGATTATTGATTATTGTGATTTTCTACTGACTGACCTCAATGTCAATCAGTCGCAAAGATTGCATGTTCCTAATTCTTGTGTTCGCTTCGTCTGCGATGTCCGTCGCTCTGACCACATTACCTCATCCTTCCAAACTCTAAACTAACTACTGCTTAACGAACGTAGAAATTTTCATTCCCTTGTTCTCCTTTTCCAAGTCCTTCACACCTCTACACCTACCTACCTTGCCTCCCGTTTCAGTTACCTGTCATCGTAGTATCACAATCTCTTCACACGCACGCACAATAGCCGCATACTAGCCATACCAACACATAAGACATCATCGTATTCATCATCACACACAATCTCGCTATCGCGCTTGTGGAATACCCTACCCAGTGACATCAGAGACTGTCGGAATTTAATAGTGTTCAAAAGCAAACTCATTAAGCATTTTGTTACTGCGTAGAGTGTCATGCAGTAAACTGAGTATTCTAACTCATTGCAAATGTTTCGAAATTGTTACTGTTTTGTTCCGCTTTACATTTACACAGACAGCTACTTACTTCTAGATATTTAATCATTTTCTTAATCACTAATACAGGGACATCATTTTATTTTTACTTCAATTTTTATTGTACCTGAGTTTTTTAATGTACTTCACTCCCACCCCTTCTACTAGTAAACTTCCAACCGTTCACAACACAGAGCCGAGGGCGCGTAAGCAGTACTGAGTTATTGAGTATAGTACGTTCCAGAAATATGTTCGCGTTTTCCAGTGACGAAAGAGCTTTCAATATTGAATCATATTTTCGTACAGGTACTGTCGTCCGTTTGCCTACGTTGCATCCCAGTTTCCCACACCTGCTCTGTTCGCCCCTCTGTTAAGTCTAGTAGCTGGGCTATCTTAGCTCTTTTCTGAAAATATTAATTTCTGTTAGGAATTGGACGTCTGCGTAATATTATACAAGTGTTTAAAATAACTTAAATAAAAGGGCCTCTTTAAGTAATTATCTATCACGTGATCCCCCCCTTTCTACGACCCTGCAACAAAACCACTTGAACGGACAGTAGATAGCATTTCTGAGTAATTTTATCTTTTTGGATCGGGCAGAAGTGAAGATTGAATTTACAGTACGAAAGGTACTCTTTTATAGAGTAGGTACAGAATTATTTCAACATGAGTTACTAGTACAAAGGACGAAACTGGTAATTGGAATTAGGTAGGCCTACAGTAGTGTATAGTGCGATAATATGCACAAAAGAACTGAAGCCTGTATCGAAATAAACGGCCACCATTTTCAAAAATGTGTTTAAATATCTATATTATGATTATTTTTCAATTTAACTTCATTCTCTATATTGTACGCTAATGTGCTGTAGACAGTATAATATACACTGCATAATTAATACGTCCGAATGGATAGCTCAATTCGTGTGTAAAAACACTAAGTGTTAATACAGCACTGTATTTTGATTAGACAAAAACCTAATGAAAATTATCAAACTCAAAATTGCGATATTTCCTAGTTTACGTAAATGGATAAATTACTTTTCTTCCCTCCTCTACCTAGTAAAGTGATTTGTATTTTACGCCAGTATCATCGAACTCCAGTCGTGGAAGGGGTAGCAAACGGTGTTTCCTGTTTCAATCGTTAATAGAAAGGTATAGCCAGGTTAATATTAAAAATGTTAGTAAAAATAAAATGATGTCCCTGTATATTAGGTAAATAATATACTGTAGGCCTATTAGTACCTTTTGTACCATTGTGATCTTATCTTCCTACTAGTTTATATTATTATTATTATTATTATTATTATTATTATTATTATTATTATTATTATTATTACTCTTATTCTTTTTGAATATGTGGTTTTTGTATTTGCATTTGCAATTTTACTACTATTCCTTATTTCCTTCTTTTCTCTGCATTTGTTCCTTGTATATGTCTATTTGTATTCTGGTGGATCGTAGATAAGGCCTGATGGCCTTAACTCCACTAGATTAAATAAATAAATAAATAAACAAATAAATACATAAGAAAATAAGGAAATAAATAATATTAATAATAATTTAGTTAATTATTTAGTTATTTATTTAGTTGTATATTTATTTATTTATTTACTTATTTATTTATTTGTTTGTTTGTTTATTTATTTATTTATTTATTTACTTATTTATTTATTTATTTATTTATTTAGTTTATTTACCTGCTTGCTAGCTTGTCACCAATAAGATAGTGATGTTGGCTTAAATATTTTCAGTCTTTCTGAATCAGTGTAACGCAAGGTTTGATAATGAACCTGCTGAGAATAACGTTAATTGAAAATAGTATTTACATAAATTAATACACACTTTAAAACAAGCTAAAAGCAACAAGTCCCCAGGAGAAGACGGAGTTAATATAGAATTATTCCGATCTAGTATAAAGTTTATTCATTGATTTTTTAAATTTCTTAACGTAATTTGGTCAGGAAATGATCCTCCAGACAGTTGATACAAAGCAATAGTTATTCTCATATACGAAAATGTGATAACTATATAGGAAATAATAAAATTCACTAAACAAAAGCCATAAAATTTACTCATCTATTTTAAAACTGGTAACAGCTCACTATGCAACTTTGATCAATGAAGACCAAAATGGTTTCAGAAAAACACGATCATGTGTTGATGGTCATTTTATTTTGAAACTGTAAAGCGTATGTAAAAATTTTTGACAGACTGAATAGAGATAGGTTATGAAATATATTAAGAACATAATATTAAAAAAATAAATAAAACAATCAGTACTTATTATTTGTAAAAATAGAGCAATATAGAGCTCAGTGGACACGGCATGTACTAAGGATGAACAGTAACAGGTTACCAAGGATAAAACTGCACTACACACTAATTGGCAGGAGGCATTTGGGAAGTCATTGAGAAGATGGGTAGACTAATAAATTATTGGTAGTTCTACAAGTTTGGAGTAGGAATGGATGCAGAATTAAAATGCATTATGATGATGATGATGATGATATCTTTGACACAGATCTATAGCTTTACACCTCTTTTTAAAGAACGCCATGCTAATAGATTATCGTCCACACCTGTGGAGTAACGTTTAGAGTGTCTAGCCGCGAAACCAGGTGGCCCGGGTTCGATTCCCGGTCGGGGCAAGTTACCTGGTTGAGGTTTTTTCCGGGGTTTTCCCTCAACCCAATACGAGCAAATGCTGGGTAACTTTCGGTGCTGGACCCCGGATTCATGTCACCGGCATTATCACCTTCATATCATTCAGACGCTACATAACCTGAGATGTTGATAAAGCGTCGTAAAATAACCTAATAAAATTAAAATTAAAAGAAAATAAATTATCGTGCACTCTTAACAGTCCACAGTGCTCGTGAGCATTTCAAGCCCACAACTCTAGACCAATGGTATGCAAAGTAAAGAAATAATGTGCAATAAAATAAATAAAACAGCCGCGACTAGAGCGCTGGACTTATAATTCTATGGATAAGGGTTCGATCCCGGGTGTACCCCCGATGTATAACTTGTGTTGAACAAGTCCGTGGTCCAGGTAACACAGAGGGTCGATTTCTAAAACGAGGTCTAGACCCCGGCCATGGCTTTAAACTCCGTTTGGATTTATAAAACGAGGTCTATTTCATTTTCCTGAGCCATGGCTCGAAACCATGGTCTGAAGCAGAGACCACGGCTGGGGCAGGTTTAAAACCATGGCTTCATGTGTACAAGATGGAGGAAGTAGATCAGCTGGATGATTATGAACAGTAATCTTACTAGACGTTTTGATTTATCTAGAGAAAATCAAAACTCGAGTGGGATTTAATTGACTATTACACGATTAGAAGAAAGTATATAAAGATTAGAAGTAACGAAGTACTCCAATACAATAAAATATTAATTGACTTACGAAAATACAACTGTCTTCAAATGTATTATTGTACCATCTCAACATTACAAATATTACGCTAGATACATGCTAGATGGTAGTAGTGTCTTTATACAGACACTGTAATGATTACTATTCAATAAATCTTAATATTAAACAATCTTTGATACGTGACTATCCATAATATCATATAGCAGAAGTTCTTTTTATCCTCTCAGAGCAGAAGCTATAACATAACCTAACTAATATACATAAGTGTTAGAAAAGTTTTAATTAACGACGATGACATAAAAAGTAAACATGAATAATTTTAAAAGGAATAATTATTGAATGTACAATTTTCAAATTTGAATGTGGTTGGTGGTTTAATTGATGTTATATTGGACGTGTGCATAATAGAAGTGGAACTCGTTGATTTAGGCCTACATGGTGTATTCGACTTATTTAGGATTTCCGAATGGTGCTCTTCATTTATTTTTAAATCGGATTTCAGAAGATGCATAGGTATGATCAGTGATGTTTATTAATTCTTGTTCTTGAATGCCAATGCGAGTCATATTTGAAACTGCTGTGCATCGACTGGAGTGGTTTGTAATTTTATATATATTTTTGACGTCCAGACCAGCGCAGTTTCAAATGTTGGCAAACAAAGAAACAAATGCCAGGGACGCGATAAAATTAAACAAATGCTAGGGACGCGATAAAATTGTGCGATAAGCAGCCATGATTGGTTGAAATACGTCCTTTCGTACCGTTTTATTGGTCAAAAGTAGTATGACGTAGTAAGAGTGTAATAGTCAAAGGAAAATTTGTCTCTACGTTATTAATCACCAGATTAGAGTGATGAGAGACAGGCATAATCCTTTGTAACTATGTAAAGACGATAATTTCAGACGAATATTTCGATTTTCGAATGAATCAACACAAAATAGAGCAAGAACGCTAAATAATAATCTGCAACGAAGTGCAAGAGGCGGCGGGTTGACAATTTCTTTACACCTTCTTGTTGATTTCAGGGAAGTAAGATATAATATTTTATATTAATTATAAATTTATGCCCATAAGACTATATAACTTAATTCTTAGTTTTTACAGTAGTTATGGACATTTTATTTAATACTCGAAATTGATGTGGGCCTATAAAATATAAAGCAAACGAGATTTTGTCTTGTTATTTTTAAGTTTTATGCTACTGGGGCTTTCCACATAGTACTAGCCTAGTATATGTGAAATTAGAACCGTACTACATTTTAGTTTCAATTGAAATTTTAATCCAGTTAATATTTAGGTTATTAATTCCTTAGAACCGAGTTTTCAGGTGGTTAATGTTGGTAGTAGTTATGAACAAATGATAAACTACAATATAAACGCTCAATTTATGATAATTAATTATTTGGGCAGTATCATTCTGGTACCCAAAAATCCGTTCCCTGTTAAATACTAAGGCCCGGTTGCAGAAACACCGATCAAAATGTGATTGGCAATCAAGGAGGGTTTGATTGGCCATCAGTTCTATTTCTGTTGCAGAAAGAACAATCAGTGTTTGATCGGAGATCAGTCTTCCATCAGATTTGATCAACAGATTTTTGCTGGTTAAGTCACTGATCATCGATCAAGTAGGCTATTTATGTTGGTAGTAGTTATGAACAAATGATAAACTACAATATAAACGCTCAATTTATGATAATTAATTATTTGGGCAGTATGATTCTGGTACCCAAAAATCCGTTTCCTGTTAAATACTAAGGCCCGGTTGCAGAAACACCGATCAAAATGTGATTGGCAATCAAGCAGGGTTTGATTGGCCATCAGTTCTATTTCTGTTGCAGAAAGAACAATCATTGTTTGATCGGAGATCAGTCTTCCATCAGATTTGATCAACAGATTTTTGCTGGTTAAGTCACTGATCATCGATCAAGTAGGCTATTTATGTTGTTCTCTTTATACAGTAGTGCAGTTACTGTAATGTAGCCTATATAGTAAATAGTTATAGCGTAACAATATTGTTTTCGACATAATGGATTCTTCTGATGAAGAAATTTTAGAATGAAAAAAATATTATTAAGAAGAAGGCGTTTCCGTGATAGACATGAATTGTTTTTATGTATAATGACAGAGAATTTGAGCAAAGATTTAGGTTAAGTAAGGATTCGTGTGTTTTTTTACTTTCAAAAATTGAAACAAATATATGCAGACAGACAAATCGAAACCTTCCACATTCTCCTATGAACCAAGTTCTAATAATGCTGATATTTTATGCTGTTGGAATTTTTCAGGCGGTCTTGGGTTATCTTGATAGGATCCACAAATCAACTATTTGCCGAGTAGTTAGGAATGTTAAATATGAAATTGCTTTGTATGGCAGGGTCTCATAAATCCCCAAACTTCTAACAGGGAACGATTTGAAATCGAGAGGGAATTTTCAGTCATGTCAGATTTCCAAGAGTAGCCTAATATTGGTTGTATAGACTGCTCACATCCCCATCCAGTCACCTGGTTGAAAAGATGCCGAACTTTATCGAAATAGAAAAGGTCTCTTTTCTGTGAATATACAGGCAATATGTAGTCTACACCATCATTGAAATTCTGGAATGATGTAGCCCGTTGGCAGGGTTCTACACATGGCAACACAATATTTTTAATGAGTAGGTTACGAGCTCCATTTGTAAACAGAGAGATGGGAAATGGAATTATTTTGGGTTATGGAGGCTATGCATATTCCAATTTCTTGTCGACTCCCCTAGCAAATCCCACAACAGAAGCCTCCTCACGTTTTTTTTTTTTTTTTTTGCTTCATTTTTTTCACTATATTGTAGTCCATATACAAATAGAATCCGCCTGTTTCCTTTCTACAAAAAGCAACAAAACAGCAAAACATTCACTTGAACATTCACTTGTTTTCCTAGTCACCGTCCACTTGATGCATTCGTTTCGCGACTTTTAAAGAGCATCAAATTGGCTGTGGTTGCTAAATAACGCTGTTGTCAAATGTATTTCTTTCTCAAATCAGCAATTAGTAAATTGAGACAAGTTGATTGGAGATTCACGTTTGTGCAACGCAATGAACAATCAAATAAATCAGACAGTAACTGATTGGCGATCAGGGACTGATTTGATTTGCGTTTCTGCAACCGGGCCTTAGTAATGCTAGTATTTTAAACGCACATATATTCTGTAAATTTGTAAATATAACAATACATTAGCTGAGAACAAAAGAATGTGACTTTGTGCAATTCAATATAAATATTAATCCCGATGTTCGTTTATTTCAAATATCGACTATGCACAAGAATAAAAATCGATTCTTAGCTGCGTTGCCAAATATAAAGCCCACGAACCTTGGTTTCTCCTCAAGCCGCGTCTCGACTTCGTTTTAGAAATCGCATAAGGATTCAGACTTCGATCACGGTTTAAAAGCCGAGGTTTGGAACCACGATTCCGCCCGTGTTTTAGAAATCGACCCAGAGGTCTTCTCCAGGAAGCACCGGTTCCCCTGTGGCATTCCAACAAATCTTCATAATTATCTCATCGCGGCTGTAGCGTAGACCAGCCTCCTATGGCGCACCCTGGGCAACGACTCTGTCGATAAATTAGTCTACATAACTGGCTTCATATGGGTGGATGATATAAGTCAAGTATCCACCATTAGTTAAAAAAATAACAAACAAATAAATAAAACATATTTTACAGAGTAAAAATGTTTTCCTCTTACTTTGGAATACCTGCATTTTCTCAAGAATTCTTCTGCTTTTTAAAAAGGGTTAAAGTCTATGTAAAAATGTTGTTACATCTAGGTACAAACATAACTTTCACCAGCATCCGGCTACACGAGTCTACAGCTTGTTACATTTTATCTGAAGAAGATCGCCCTTTGTGTAACGGACAGTTCAGTTGTAATAGAGACCCGAGTTCAAATCTTGGTTCCATGTTGTGTGATTTAAACTCTTATCAATTTTACTCATCTTGTGAAAAGGCAAAAAATAAAATTTCCTGGTAGACATGAATGAAGCTGCTCTTTTATGTGGTTGTTCAGGTTAGAAACTTCAGATAAAAATCGAGCCAGTGTACGATGTCCATGCCTTTTTCATGAGGTCATCAATCACGGAACACTTGAATAAATGTCTCTTGTAACCTTGTATATACCGAAAAGTTCAGAATGTCATAGTTTCCAATGTACAGCCTATCCTTGCATTTGAGACGATTTTGAACTAAAACTAGGTAACCAGACATCGTGAGAATCTTGACCATGTTATACCTATACCACAGTCTACTATATACAGTCGCGAAGCGCAATATGTACTAAAAATGCAAACATGGGTAGTTGCCCACCACTAGGATCGCTACTATCACCTCATCATCGCAGATCTCTCTCCTAGTAGACGACAAAATATGTTACAGTTTCGTTGTGTTCTTTTGGAAAAATTAATACCTTCCTTCCATTATTGAAATATTAAATGCATAAAGTTAATTTATTATTTTAATGAAGTATATTAAATTCCACCATAAACTCGAAGACACCTGCAAGAAATAAGTTAATATTATTTTTGTTTGTGCAAAACGAACTGAAATTTACTATAATCGCTTCACTCATTCAAGATTATAGCGATAATTAACTATGAAACCAGTAAATATTAATTTGCATTTCCCTTTACAACAATAATAATGGAAATATGAATTAATGGAGTAACTTACGTGTACCGGTACTTGTAGTGTAGGCTTACGTAGTTAACAAAGTGGGATGAGGTTAAGCAATAATAATCACACCAGAATTGGAAATAAAACATGATCAATATATTTTATTGTAACATACTTTTTCTACGTCTCTAATAAAGTAACAAATAAAAATAACAACAAAATTAACGGCTATAATTAAAAACATCCTTTGAAAAAAAAAGTAGGCCTAAGCAATAATAATCCCACCAGAATTGAAAATAAAACGTGATCAATAAATTTCATTAAAACAAACTTAATTTTTCTACGTCTCTAGTAAAATATTATTATTCCAATTATTTTATTTTAGCCATTAACATTTTCATTACAACCAATAACGAACATTTCACAAGCATCAATGTGAAATACGCAATGAGCTAGCACTCGATGGAAATACGACACAGTCCAAAGTCGACCGTGGACAGACTATTGTCTCTAGTTGCTAACCGCTTGGAGCGCTTTATCACGAGATTTGCAAAAAATCACTCAAGCTTCGCGACTGTATATAGTAGACTGTGCCTATACTAGCAATCAATTACGAAGGCCGTTCGATTCAGAATGTTTCTACGCATGCCGCGAACAAACAAAACACTTCGTCTGATTAGTGTGTTCATATTACAGCCTCTAACCTGCTTATCAAAGACTAGTTGGTTTGGTTTTAATAAACCGTCTCAGTCACTTTCAATAAGCCAGAAAACATTTTGTTTCCCTCAGTGAGGGCCTAACCTAAACGTGGCGATGTATTGCATCTTTGCTGTGTATTCCAGGCTGCATATGACGTAAACTTTGCCGACCATTAGTCTATTTTAGTGTATTATTTCAACTGTACATTTTTCATGTCATCAATAATTAAGTTTATCTGTATTCTTCATCCTTGAATGTATAATACTTATACCATACTTACTGGCTTTTAAGGAACTCGGAGGTTCATTGCCGCCCTCACATAAGCCCGCCATTGGTCCCTATCCTGAGGAAGATTAATCCAGTCTCTATCATCATTCTCACCTCTCTCTAATCCATTTTAATATTATCTCGGCCTCTCCAAAGGTCTTTTTCCCTCCGGCCTCCCAACTAACACTCTATGTGCATTTCTGGATTCGCCCGTACGTGCTACATGCTCTGCCCATCTCAAACGTCTGGATTTAATGTTCCTAATTATGTCAGGTGAAGAATACAATGCGTGCAGTTCTGTGTTGTGTAACTTTCTCCATTCTCCTGCAACTTCACCCTCTCAGCCTCAAATATTTTCCTAAGCACCTTATTCTCAAACATCCTTAACCTATGTTCTTCTCTCAAAGTGAGAGTCCAAGTTTCACAACCATAAAGAACAACCGATAATATAACAGTTTCATAAGTTCTAACTTTCAGAGTTTTTGACAGCAGGCTGGATGATAGAAGTTTCTCAACCGAATAATAACAGGCATTTCCCATATTTATTATGTGTTTAATTTCCTCCTGAGTATCATTTATATTTGTTACTGTTGCTACAGGTATTTAAATTTTTACACCTCTTCACAGGAATAAAATATTTATTCAATTATATATCTATCTAGGCCTACTTATTTATTTTTAAACTTATTTATTCAAATATGTATTCCAGTATTTATTTATTTATTTATTTATTTATTTATTTATTTATTTATTCATTCATTCATTTATTTACTAATTTATTGATTTACTTACTTATTTTATTATTTATTTATTTATTTATTTATTCATTTATCCCCTTGTTCGTTTGCTTGTTTATTTGTTTGTTTTACTTGTTTTGTTTGTCTTATTGCTATTAGTATAGAATATTATTTAACTACATCATGTTTTATGTCTTTAAAATCATTGAATGTCAAGATACATTTTATGACTTTGAACTTATGTGTTCTTTAACATATTATGAATTTTGTAGTTTTTTAACAAAGAAACAATTTTAGGTTTATCTTAAAGCGAAACATATATTCTATACTCTTCCCTAAGCGTTGTAAATCAATACACATTTAAATGTTAACACCGACTAAAGAGCCTCTGACCTCCGATTTTCTCTCGCATATATGAATATTCATGCACAGCAAATGGAGCCAGCAGCATTAAACTATTAACTTTTACAGGTAGAAAACATTTTTATAATACACGACTCCTAGCTAAATGTAATTTCCATATCAGGTTTTACTTAGAGCAGAAAATAAAATATGGCCGGAGGAAGTTGCAAAAGCGACCCTGACTAGATAAATAATAGCAATAAAAAAACAAAATTGCTCAAGAAACAGCTACTTCAAGTTTTCCGATTGAATATGAAGTCTTCGAAATAACAGGATTCGACAGTCAAAAGAAATGTGCCTCCACATCCGAAGTCACAATTATGAAATGGGAAATACAAAAAAATGCGCTTTTAAACTTGTCAACCAATGCTATGAACATGCAACTTTCGTACAATAATCCTGTCAGTCAGAAACGAGAGTGGTGTCTTAAATGTATTTATGCTCGACCGTGCCGAAATGTAGTAATTATACACCTGGTAGCAGACCTTTAATGCATGTCATTAAAGTACACCTACTCATTAAAGGTCAGGTCTTTCAGCCAATGACGACTCAGGTTACAACTGTTCAGCCAATGACAGGTCAGCTTTCTACCGTTATAAAACCGCAAGTATCGATTATTCTCGGATATGCAATCGAAAGAGAATTAGCGAAAAGTCACGGAGGTGGAAATCCAATATTGTCGCAGAAGGTTATGTTCTGTTACTATAATAATTAGCGTTAATTGTAAATAATATTCAAATAAATTTAATTTGTCATCTCGTTTTTCAATGTCTAATTTAATTTTAATGTTATCTCTGTAGGTTCTTACCGTCTAGCAAGGTTAATGTGAACATCTGTTCCTCGGAAAAAATCAATACTTTCGCGGCTGCGCACATCTCACAACATAGGAACATTGGCCAAGGTCAGATACAAAGAAAATTAATAATATCAAGTTAGAAATATGGTCGAGCATAAAAAGTCGTATGAAACTCGCCTATAATGGTAATTAAGAAGCTCGTATGAAAATTATGAAACTCGCTTGCGCTCGTTTCATAAATATCCATACTCGCTTCTTAATTACCTTCATTATAGGCTCATTGCATAATGTACTATTGTTTATTTGTTTATTTATTTATTTATTTATTTATATATTTATTTATTTGTTCATTCATTCATTCATTCATTCATTTTTTCATTCATTCATTCATTTTTTTAATTAATTCTTTCATTTATTCATTCATTTTTTCATTCATCTATTTATTTATATTTGTTTGCTTGTTTGTCTGTCTATCTATGTGTATGTCTGTCTGTTTGTTTACTCTTTTTGCGCTTTTTTGCTATTTTGAACTCTTTTTATTCTTTGTTTACTCTTTCTTATTTTTTTTTAATTTTTACTCAGTTTTACCTTTTTTAACTCATTGGTTTATTTATATAATATATGATTATTTATTTATCTTCTTTCTATAGAAATTGAATGTGCCTATTTTCTTCTGTTTGACTAATAAGTTAGGATTTATCTTCCTTCGATAGGAATTATTATTTATTATGATGCAGTGCGTTAGAATGTTGAATGACAGCATTGGTCTTTGTTCATTTAGCTACCATTCGTTATCATTCACTTTTGTACATACGCATTGCTCACATTTTATACACATGTGCACACTTAAATTTTAAAATTTGCTTTACATTTATTTAACTTTTTTCTCCTAATTCTCTTTTCTTGTACTTTCCAAAATTATATTCTTTAAGAATTTTATCTGTTCATTTGTAATTCCTGATATTGTGGTTAATACACTTTCATTATTGAAACGCAGCAATTTCTTTTTCATACACTGCAATCTGCCTTAACACATGTTAACAATATACGATTTATGTATGTAATTGCATTTATAAACACTGCAATCGAGTATACACCCCGCGGAGTGATGTATAATATACAATAACATTACAATAATTACTGCAATAAAATCACAATAATTACAGCAATAAAATAACATAAACGTAAAACTAATTCTAACTGTAAATAAATAAATGCAATAAACCTAGGACTACAAATAAAGAGTATGCTATAATAACGCCTACTATAAGCAAAAGTATATCTAACTTACAAGTATTTCTATTAAACCCAACTATTGTCAACTTAAGTAATTACAAGTCACCTTAATTAATTACATATCAGCTTAATTAACTACATGACCAACTTAGATAATTACACTGCGCCTACAATTAAATTCTCAGCCTAATCTTTTCAACCTTTCCTTAAGTGTATTGATTATATTCGTACATAGCTTCTATTTCGTCACATAATATTATACATTGTGTCATTTTTATGTTACCCCTAAAACTGTCCATTTTCCACAGTCCTAGCCTAATCTATGCAAAACCTATAAGTCCAGCATTTTATCACATAATGTTATATATATTTTTGAATCCACAAGTTAAATTATTAACTCTCCTGTAATTTTGTGGTGAAGTTTTGTTCTTCATGTAATTAAACATGTGCAGTTTTTCTGTATCGTTACACCTTTGACTAATATTATTTAAAACATTTTTTTTTTTACATTTTCGTGGCTTGCTCTCCACAGTCTTTTCCAGTCGAATTTTATCCAGTTCATTTTTTAAAGCGCTAGCCTAATTTATTTTATTGCCACTCATTACCAGATATGTATATCAAACCTTAACAGTCTCGTTATTTCAATCTTTAAAATCTAAACCGAGATTTTCCTATCATTACCATAATTTCTCCTTTATTGCTTCAACCACACATTCCAACATTGCTGTACTCCAGGACGCCGATTTAGGGAGGTGTAAAACTCGTTTTTTATTCACTTTGATTATATAATGTGGACATTACATCACTAATGAAAATGCTGTAAACACATTAAGGAATTAGAGATTAGGGAACGATGCCTAGGGGCGGGTTAGGGACGACCCTTCAGCACGTCGGCCAGACTGAGGCCTATTGTGCACCTCGAATTACGGGATAAATGAGGATGAGGTGTACCAGCCAACCGGCCGCATGAGATCCCTTCATCCGCTCACCCAATGGGCCCTCTACACCCCCGCCCTAAGTTCATACTACCAAGATAACCAAGCAGCACAGAATCCATTCCAGTGGCCCTTCCAAGGTGTCGAAACGCCCTTGGAAGTGGTCTTAAGAAATGAATCCTGGCAGAGACATTGAGGGAGGCTTGGAACCCAGAGACGGTTTCGGAGAGGACGTCCCTTCCGGAAGCGTATGAAGACATGCGTCATGACCTGAATATGCCTATGGAATGAGATTATAAAGGTGAATGTTAGGAAATCTAAATTCTGTTTGTTCAGGGAAGAGAAAGGGAAAATTCCAACCCGACATTTGCCTAAGTAACTGTGGGAAAACACGGAAAAACCACAGTCAGGTTGGTTTGTCCGGAGATTTGAACTGCGGGCCTCCTGAAAGCGAGTCCCGTGCGGAACGCATAAGCCACCTCGCTGGATTTGTAAATACCTTCATTACGCAACTAGTTAAGTAATGATACTTCTATTACCTAACTTGTTGCGGAATTGGAACACACATTAAATTAACTTAAATGGAATTGATTTTATTTATTATAAACAAAAACCTTTCATGTTAAAAAAACAAACAAACAAACAAACATAAACGAATCGCTTCTCTCAGGAAGAAACTAATAATAATAATAATACAATCGTCTCTCCACAAAAAACATGTTCAAAACTATTAAAACGAATACAATTAATTTGATTTAATTTTTTAATCAAAGTGGATAAAACATTGTACGATATGCTTGTCGTAACTTCATATTACAAAACTCGACTGGTTATGAAACTCGTATTGTAATATGAAACGTTACGATATTCGTATCGTAAATAACTATTACAATATTATTCTACATTACATCAATTCTATCCCAAATATAATTAAAATGTCCCCCACATCTCAATACCATAAATCATTCTGGATACCACCAGTAAACTGTAGATGTTATTAAGAGCTTTATACTTAGGGGAGAGTCGGGTAGTAACGGACATCGGGTAATATCGGACAGTGAGTTTCTTTCATCTACCACACGATGATAGTACTTGATTGACATGGTTACGTTTCTGTGATGTCGCATAGAGAAACGTAACCATGTCATTCAGGTACTACCATATGGTGGTAGATGGAAGAAACGCACTGTCCGATACTACCCGACTCTCCCCTATGTTTTGTCGTTTAGCAAGGCACATATTTATTACTGACAAAACAATGCATGCCCACTATTCAAAGCTACTTTTCGGAGTTATATATTTGATTTCTCTTATGAATTTAATATTAAACCAAGATAACTGATTTCACTCACATATTCTAAAGCAGTCTATGAGAACTGGATGAAGTGTATTTCAATTTTTTTGGTGTTTAGAAAATACGTAAGATAGAATTTATTTTCTTCTATATGAAATGGATTGTGTCCATTTTCTTGTGTTTGGAAAACAAGATAGGACTTATTTCCTTTTATAGAAACTAAATGATGTCCATTTTGTGTTTGGAAAGCAAGGTATGATTAATTGTCTCCCTTCTATGGGAACTGGATATATGTACATTCTCTTCTCTTTGTCCCAAGTTCTCTCGAGCGATGATCTTTTCCATTACAACAGTAAGGCAAGAGAGTTCGCTACTCATGTTCACCTGTTATTTTCTTCATGTTCGACCATGCCGAAATGTAGTAATTATACACCTGGTAGCAGACCTTTAATGCATGTCATTAAAGTACACCTACTCATTAAAGGTCAGGTCTTTCAGCCAATGACGACTCAGGTTACAACTGTTCAGCCAATGATAGGTCAGCTTTCTACCGTTATAAAACCGCAAGTATCGATTATTCTCGGATATGCAATCGAAAGAGAATTAGCGAAAAGTCACGGAGGCTGGAAATCCAATACTGTCGCAGAAGGTTGTTCTGTTACTATAATAATTAGCGTTAATTGTAAATAATATTCAAATAAATTCAATTTGTCATCTCGTTTTTCAATGTCTAATTTAATTTCAATGTTATCTCTGTAGGTTCTTATGGCCTAGCAAGGTCAATGTGGACATCTGTTCCTCGGAAAATGTCAATACTTTCGCGTCTGCGCACATCTCACAACATACGGAACATTGCTCAAGGTCAGATACAAATAAAATTAATAATAATAAGTTAGAAATATGGTCGAGCATAAAAAGTCGTATGAAACTCGCCTATAATGGTAATTAAGAAGCTCGTATGAAAATTATGAAACTCGCTTGCACTCGTTTCATAAATATTCATACTCATTTCTTAATTACCTTCATTATAGGCTCGTTGCATAATGTACTATTACGAAATTACAAAATGCATGTAGCTGCAAATAAAGTTATTAGTTTTCAAAACAATAATAAATACGTTCATAGCTTCTTCTCTAAATTACTAAATCCACAGAAACGCAGTATAAATAAATATACAGTATTTACCTATCTTACTTCGAACCCATGAACCTCCGATTTTTGGCCATAAATTCTGATTCGTAACGCATTGTCTTATACGTTAATATTTACAACAGATTATGTGCGTTCATATAGTATTAAAGACAAATTATGTATGCCAGTATATACCTGAATTTAACTTATATAAAGATTAGATTGATTTAAATACAGATCAGATTGAAGAGTGTTGATCCATAATTCATATCGAAAGGCCGAATTCTTATTTTAGTCCTGTAAGACTTTCTACTCGAAGCCTTGGAATTAGAAAGTTGGTCCAGACTCCTGGCACCACCAACCCGTAAATGAAATCTTATGACAGTGCATCTGTTCCCATCGTCTCAAGTTTTCGTGATGTATCTCGCAGCTGGTATTAAGTGAGGAAGACTTATCCCTCTCGGTTGCCATGGAGAACCATGTCCACGGACACAGTCATCTGTCTCTCTTCTTGGACAGCAGACAGCGCTAGAATTATTGCTTTATGATGCAGGCCGAACATGATGTTATTTGCGATGATCGCATATAAAACTTGAGTGTAATAAAATTCATACAAGCGTAGTGACCGTTGTCGACACGAGGACGAAACCTAAACCAGGGGTGCACAGAAAATACGCAGAGTTCGGTTTTTCTGGGTGGAATAAGAAAAAATCGGTTTTGAGAAAAATTAGATAGAAATTTCAAAATTGTTACGAAGAATACCAAACGAAAGATGAACTTTTGTTAAGGGATATTAACAGAATTAGGCTATAGATCTTTTAAGGCATAATATTAATTTTATTAAAGACAATTATTATCTCCGCAATAACAGGGTTAACAGACGCTAACGCTCCTATTGAACTCGGTTCCTTTTTTTTTTTTAGTAGGTTATTTTACGACGCTTTATCAACATCTTTGGTTATTTAGCGTCTGAATGAGATGAAGGTGATAACGCCGGTGAAATGAATCCGGGGTCCAGCACCGAAAGTTACCCAGCATTTGCTCATATTGGGTTGAGGGAAAACCCCGGAAAAAACCTCAACCAGGTAACTTGCCCCGACCGGGAATCGAACCCGGGCCACCTGGTTTCGCGGCCAGACGCGCTGACCCAGTTCCTGCAGTCGATGTTCAAATGGAATTTGTAGGGTAAGAAGATAGTCTGCAGACTTTCACAGGATTCGTCCGTTTCCTCTGTCAAGGATTCCACATTACCGGTGTAATAGTAATAAATTATTCATAATTCACTTTATTCAACATTAAATATGTAACAATATCATTACATTTAATCAAAAATGTATTTATCTACATTTTATTTATTGACTTAATTTTTTATTTTAATCTTTATTTATTTATTTATTTATTTATTTACTTATTTACTTATGCATTTATTTACTTATTTATTTATTTATTTATTTATGTTTGTTTTATTTGGTTTGATTTGGGTTTTGTCTTTGTCATTGTCTTTGTTTTATCACATGTCAAAAATGACTTAGAACCACACTTTATATAATCTTTGGTTTTATACATCTTCAATTTTAATTTATGATATGTACATATGTTTCTTCTTGTATTTCATCTATGCTCAATTTCTCAATCTTGTGCCTCGCCACCTGAAGATGATTTTTAAAAAATCGGAAATATTAGTGGATATAACCTCGTAATGTGCAATGACAGAAAATTGTTTCCGTATTAATTGATAAGTTGTTGACTGAAACTATTAAACAATTATTACCTTTACTCCATTGAACCGTTAAAAATTGAGGGCCTCGGGAGTAAAACATGGTAACTGACATTTTGGTCAAAAATGAGATATGCAGCTTAGAATATGGTATCTTACATTCCGCGTCCAATGCAGTATTTAGTTTTCCAACATCTCAAAAGATGGCATAACCCTATTCTACGCACCAAGAAGTGGAGAAGCGGGAGGAAAATACTGATCGGTGATTGGTCGAGAAATGCTATACAACAGAAGTCACAAGATCCAGTGGATCATGAGACTTTTGAAAGAAACTGGGAAGTTTGTCGCCTATTTACACAAGCATCATGTAAGAAATATCAAAAATTAACCTCTGAATCGTATTCTACGCAGATAACCGCACGGGAATATAACGGTATCTCAACTTTTCATTTTTTTGGAGCATATGAGTTATGACTCTAACCGACTCATATAATCTTATTTGCAATGCTTATCTACACATTTATTCAACAATTTCACTGAGTTTGACATTTTGAGCAAAACAAAGCATAGGTCTATAGCATGATACATGATCCATAATTCATACAAGGAAACTAGTCTAGATTTCTGGTAAATGCCATGTCTATGCATGAATAGGATTTAGATATGTAACGAAATCTTTATTTCTTCTTTATGATTATGGAATTAAAAATAAATTACATAGAAAGAAAGCGCTTTACTTTACCTTTAAATTGCATAAATAGGCTATAGATTCGTGTTATCTATCTTTCAGGGTACTGAGTTATTGGCATTTAACAATGTTACAAGCTAGAGTGACTCTTTTGTGTGCAGCGCAGATTCGTAGATAAACGTTATTACTTACTGGCTTTTAAGGAACCCGGAGGTTCATTGCCGCCCTCACATAAGCCCGCCATTGGTCCCTATCCTGAGCAAGATTAATCCAGTCTCTATCATCATATCCCACCTCCCTCAAATCTATTTTAATATTATCTTCCCATCTACGTCTCGGCCTCCCCAAAGGTCTTTTCCCCTCCGCCTTCCAACTAACACTCTATAGATAAACGTTATTAAACATTAAAAAATATGAAAAATGCACAGTTACTATGGTCCGTCCCAGGAATCTGTAGAGTATAAAGACCAAACAAGACCTCTGCACAAATGGTATGTGGGAGGGCTAGAGCCAATGATCGCTCTGGGGGGAGGCATTACTTGAACGAAGCTAGCAATCGCTTGCAGGGATTGGATCCTTTCTATCTGAACTCTACTTACCTTCCACCAGGACCATCTTACCCCTTAGCGGCCTCGATCTGATGCTGCCCGCAATACACTCCGGCACAAATAGATTCCGCCCCCATATGCGTTAAGTTACTTCACAGATACAGTAGAACCTCTATTATCCGTGGTAATGAAGGGGGTTGACTGAACGATTAATCGAAAGATCGGATAATCCGTACCATAAAATATTTTCTTAAATTAAGTGAATAGCACTGAACTTTCGTCATTTTTTCTCGTGGCCTTGTGTTTAATACGCTTGGTAGTGAATCAGAAGTTCATTAATTTAAGTACGGTTTTCAACGACGTGTTTTTAATGGGACACTCAACTATATTTTGGAACTTTCTTCCTATTTGACCAATCTTTTTTAAATTTGGATAAAAAGTTTAATATATACATGGGACGTAACATGCAAAATCTCAGCTCATTAGATCGGATACTTTTCAAAATAAAAAATATTTCAATTTTTAATCAATTATCAATTGAAATATCACTTTTAACTATCATTTTTTTATTTTTTGGCTTTGTGCATTTGACTGTGGCTTCTCAATGAAGAGGGAAAGAATTCTGTATATTGATTTAGTTCTATCACGTAAATTAGTGTAAAAATTAATTTTTTTATTTCTATGAAATTAAATTTTAAGTGTTTTAATGATTAAAACACCATAAATAGCTTCCAAAAGATAATGATGTAAAACTGATACACAAAATGACACTTTTTCTACAATTTTTAAGTTGAGTGTCCCCTTAAGGGGTAAGAAAATTCCTTTTAATGGCTGTCAGCGGAAAGATAGGAATAGTGAAGGTCTCATGTTGTAGATTTACATACTGTGTACACTTTAGCCTTGATTTTTATTAAATCGTGCACAGTTGTAACATCAGTCTCAGATTCTGATGCGAGATGAGCCACAATATCTCTTTCCCCAAACCACTGAATTATTTGTATTTCGTTCGATACTTATCACAACCTTTTGACACTCATGAAGCCTAATACATTTTATATAGAAGTTTAGAGTACGGCATCTCGATTAGTAGACCAAAACTGTGTAAGTGTAATTGCTTGTAATAACACTTTCTAGAAAAAATATGTATATGTTACTAATATAAGATGCAATAGTGTCTACTTCATATGTTCCTGTAGCAAAAAAAAAGGGGGGGGGAGCGAGAGAAAAACGGTCGGATAATCCGCCAATCCGTTAATAGGGTGACGTATAATCGAGGCTCTACTGTACTTGATGCGGATCATAGTTGATGAGATGATTTGCAATGTATAAAAAGCAGGGGCTGTTACTGTTATCTGCGAAGCTCGGACTTCGGACTTGCGTGACTCCCACCACACACGTGTGCATCATCCATGCACAATGCATTTTCAATCAGTAACCTGTTCTTATTGTGAGTGTGGTGGAGTTAATACACCACTAAGTGACGGTGAATAAGCAGGAAAAGTATTGGGCAATATTATATTAACGCATTTTTCTGATGTCTACCGCATTAATATTAACTTGGTAGTATGTCTGTATCACAATATGAGCCGTTCAGAGCAGAAGTGGTGTAAGTCAAAATTGGGTAATGAGATTTAAAGTAAAATACTGACTACTAATAGTTTAAATAAATTCAATATTAATTGCTACTTTGCGCTGTATTTTACAGAATGTTTACTTTAACCCTCATTACCCATTTTTGACTTACACCACTTCTGCTCTCAACGCCTCATGTCTTTCCCCATTGCTCACTCATCTTAATCTACCAAGTCGCTGTTAATCGCATTCCTGACACTGATCCACTCTTCAGTTCGCAGCAGTAGGCTTGTATCATTTTATGTGTAATGAACGTAACAATAAACAAGATTTCATTTTTATTATAATATGTATTAATCTCTTTTTAAAATGAAAACAGTACAAGACAATTACAATTCTGTGCCCGTATATTTTTTGTAATATTTCCAAGAACTGTTTCTACTCTAATGTTAAAACAAATTGCTCGCTTACAAGTTGTAGCTTCATTGAAGGGCCGGGTATTTATGAAGATCGCAAAAATCACGACATAATAGATATACAATAGATTGTTACTGATCTTTACGAATTAAGTGATTCTGATTAATAATATGCGGATAAAACAATCTCGACAAATCGCGAAATAGAGTTCTAATAGCGAAATGTGAACGCATTCGCGAATTAATTGCGTCGTTTCATTGCAAATTTCGTATTCTGTGTTTTTTCGGATTTTTTTTTCACTTGAATTTGATATAGCCTATATCCAAGTAGGCTACATTAAGCGATATTCGAGGTGTTCTGATTACATTAGTGAATACAAAAGACGGAGAATTCAACATTTCACTAATAATTTGAAAGTGTTAATTTAAGGGCTGCAAGTTTCTTTTTTTCTTTTTCGTTTTTAATCGAACAAATATTGTCTATTGGCCATACCGCACCTTTACCAGAATCCAGCAAACCGTTAATATTAATGTTAATTATTTGGAAAGTAATATTCATACTAGGTTAATTCTCCAATTCCAAAATAATTTTATTTTCCAAAATTTCCATTAATCTCCCCCAAGAGTACAAATCAATCTCCAGCAATCTCCGGCGACACTAATATTAAAAAAAACACAAATGATAAAATTAATCTCCATAAATACCTGTCATCGGTCTGGGTAGTGTAGTCGGTATAGCGATGGTCTTCTGTGCTCGAGGTTACGGGTTTGATCCCTATCCAGGTCGATGACATTTAAGTGTGTTTAAATGCGAAAGGCTCATTTACTAGCATACAAAAGAACTCCTGCGGGGCAAAATTTCGGTACACCGACGACGATGATATAACCTCTGCAGTTGCGAGCGTCGTTAAATAAACTATAATTTAAATTTTAAATACCTGCCCCTGTTCATTAGTAAAAATTTAAAATATTTAGTTCCCAGTGTTTAAATATTATTTCCAAGGTCTTCCTTTTCAGCGATGGACCATTACCTGGAATTAACCTTTGTCACACCAGTAATAAGTATAACACAATGTCAGAAGCTTTCAAGTTCAAGGAGAAAGTTCGTGTCTTCAGAAGATAATAATAGACGGAGATCTTTTCATTTCGCTTAAAGATTATTCTGTTGAAAATATGAGAAGTGTGTAATATAAATTCTTGACACTGTTACTCCCATTCCACATAGCAGCTGGCTTAAAGACGTTGTCTGCATTCTTTTCGTGAATATAAGTTTAATAAACATCTTCAGAAATACTTATAAATATATTCTAAAGTCCGTATCTCAAAATATAATATGGTAATAGTCCGTAAGTTGAATATGTCTGCATGCATTCTTGAGGAACAATTTATGTATTTTATGTGAATGAACAGATATCATTATTTCATACCACGTGTAAGTCCTTGATTTCTTTTCCGAATATATTAAAAGGATTAGACCAAGTGTGTCACCAATAAAATAAATTTTCAAAAGAAAACTGCGACTAATTAAATAATGTTTAACGTCGACAGTGCTTCTGGAGGGGATTGTACACACCCTCGAACCTTCTGGGCAATGACCTTGAATCAGGTAATATCTACCAGAAAAATCGCGCATGTTCCGCAAGCTCGTGTAATTTGTGCAAGTCTTGTATAACAATCCGTGACAAACTGTACCTCGGCTGCGATTTAGCATATGCAGAATAGTAGCACTTAAAATAAACGATGCACGTGCGTCCAAGACTCTTCCTCATACCGAGCGCCTCACAAAACGCAAGCAAAATTCAGTTGGTTATGGTGTGACCAAAACTACTTCCGACTTGACAGCTTACACAGAAGGGGGAGCAATGTTGTCATGTTGTCCATTTTACGTGTAAGCGAGCGCGCTGCAGATAGAGTGCAGTAAAGAACAGCTGGCATGAATGTATACATTGCTAACCAATTTGTTGAATACTACGCATTAAAATTAGTCTACATTATTATTTTATTAGTATCAGGAGCAGTAGCACGGGTATTCTTCAATGTAATGTAATAGGGTAAACTAGGGTCTGTTGGACAGTCGGGCATGTTGGACACTCCGTACTTTAACGTGTTACCACGCCACTTGTAGGCACCACATTCAGCTAGAAGTCAATGACGGAAGTAGCCCCACTCGTGGCTACTTCCGTCATTGACTTCTAGCTGAATGTGGTGCCTACAAGTGGCGTGGTAACACGTTAAAGTACGGAGTGTCCAACATGCCCGACTGTCCAACAGACCCTAGTTTACCATATTGTTAGAAAAGTGTTGAAAGAACTGTTAACTGTGAAAACAAGTTAAAATTTAATACGATTTCGATACCTCTACTTTTATTAGTGCCAATATTCGTCCATGTAATATTGTTAGAAAAGCATCTTGCTGTAAAGCATTTATATAGAGTATCCAATATTTTAGGAGGTGATAGTATGCATCAAAACAAGAAAAAAAGTCTAATAAACATGGGTCCTACAACACATACTTTCTAAGATCTGAACACTTGTTCATAGGAGGTGCTCAATGTGACGTCCATTTATGGGAATGCATTTCTCTGCCCTACAATACAGCAGGCTACCAGATAATCATACCGTAGTTGACACCCCTGGCATGGAATCCGATACGTCGCAAGGAATACTGGAAAGTAAAGTTTGGTTGCGGATATGAGCGGAGTTCAGCAGATATGGTGTTGTGAATTTTCGTAATCAGCAGGTGTGAGCTGATGAAAATTCCCATGCACTTGAAGAAACAAGGCATCAGCACCGTTTCTCAATCAACGTATGGACAAGCGTTTTTGGCAATAGATTAAGAGCCATACGTGTTACCACAAAGATTAACTGGGGCCCGTTATCAGGATTTTCTAATTAATGTAATGCCTACCTTGCTTTGTCCCGTCAGCAAAGACTACAGATGTGGTTCATGCATAATGGCACACCAGCACATTTTTTCCGCAATGAGCGTGAACACCTGACGCTGATATTTCAGGACCGCTGGACTGATTGGGGAGGCTCTACATATTGGCCTGCTCGTTCCTCAAATCTAAATCCCCTAGACTTTTGGTTATCAAGAACAACCAGGTCAATTTCAAAGTGTGCGTGATTCCTTACGCCTAAGGGCAGAGGAATGCATTGCCATGAATGGACGTCACATTGAGCACCTCTTATGAATAAGTGCTCAGATCTCATAAAGTATGTGTTGAAGAACCCATGTTTATTAGACATTTTTTGTTCTTGTTTTGATGCATACTAGCACCTCCTAAAATATTGGATACTTTTTTTCTTAACATCCTGTATATGTTACACTTTTCCCTTTTCCCCGAGTTCAAGTCTTGAGAACCCTGCGTCATCTTCATCTACACGGCCTTTCTCTTTTCCAATATCGATGACAGTGCTCCAATTTTTGCAACCAATGGCTTTAACATTCGCTTATGATTTCAATAGTCTCTATAACGTATAGTACATTGGAGATCTCTACGTTATTTGTCTACGGTTTAAATCGTGTCCTTAAGATCATTGTAATCTGTCATTGCTGGATGTCTCTGTTAATCAAATTGCTAACATTAACACATTATTAATTTCCTTGTTATATTTCAGTGGGTTATACAGGGTTTTTCCGGGCCAATGTTGCAAACTTTCAGGGATGATGGCGAAGGGCACATGTATAAATTTGAGATGAGGAACCCTGGTCCGGAAATGACTGAGTCGAAAGTTACAAGCAAAAATAGTTGTGTGGAAATGAAATAATTTTTATTCCCCTGTACATCTTATTTATGTATATTTATCTGTACATCTTACACATACTGTATTCATCTGACGTTGTTTACGTTGTCTACTTACAGTATTCCATTCAGTGCGCTGTCTGAGGGGTGGGGACAGGAAACTACAATAAAGCAATGCAGATAGCGTAATGTGTAACGGACATGGTCGGTCCTGGTATGCACGACTGTAGACAGCAGTGTTAGTGTACAAGTTGCAGTGTCCAGTCGATCAGTCCTAGTGAAATGTAGGAGTACACGAGACCGGAATATGCAGACCTGATTTTCGAATACGGATGAGCATAAGGGAACAGTAGACAAGCTCACAGATTGTATCGGGCTAAGTACCCCTGTAGGAGACATCCGGCCCATACCATTTTTCCACGACTGTTCCAAAGGTTAAGGGAAGGAGGGCACGTGGTGCGAAATTACAATTCCATTTCTACACAACTAATTTTGCTTTTAACTTTAGACTCGGTCATTTTCGGACATGGTTCCTTATCTCAAATTGACACATGTGCCCTTCCCCATCATCCCTGAAAGTTTGTAACACCAGCCCGGAAACACTCTGTATATTAAAAGTTCTGGGTGGTAATAGAGCTACAGAATTATACAACCGAGTGTCAAAATTAATACTGTGCTTTAAACAAGGAGATGTGGAAGAGTTAGGCTCTACTAATGTTAAATTATTGTTTTGCCTTGTACCATGATCGTGTAACTGTATCTATATACTTATTTCAATTTTTGTGATAAAATTTTAACATTGTATATTTATAAATTTGTTCAATTTTAAGTACATTAAATTCAGAATAAATTATTTTAGTTGAGTAATCTAATCTAAACTTTTCTTTAAACAAATTTTTATTTGTCGGTTTTGTAATGAATTTAATGTATTCATATATTCATAGTTTTCTGCCCCAGGGCAGGTCTTTCACTGCAAACCCAGCATTCTCCAGTCTTTCCTATTTTGTGCCTTCCTCTTTGTCTCCGCATATGATCCATATAGCTTAATGTCGTCTATCATCTGGTATTATTTTCTTCTACCTCGAACTCTTCTCCCGTTCACCATTCCTTTCAGTGCATCCTTCAGTAGCTAGTTTCTTCTCAACCAGTGACCCAGCCAATTCATTTTCCTCTTCCTGATCAGTTTCAGCATCATTCTTTCTTCATGCACTCTTTCCAACACAGCTTCATTTCTTACTCTGTCTGTCCATTTCACACGCTCCATCCTTCTCCATATCCTTATATGTGAAATGCTTCTATTCGCTTCTCTTCACTTCGTCGTAATGTCCATGTTTCTGCCCCATACAATGCTACACTTCACACAAAGCACTTAACTAGTCTCTTCCTTAGTTCTTTCTCCAGAGGTCCGCAAAAGATGTTCCTTTTTCCATTAAAAGCTTCCTTTACCATTGCTATTCTCCTTTTGATTTCTTGGCAGCAGGTTATGTTAGGCCTACTGCTTATAGTACACCCCAAGTGATTGAAATTGTCCACTTACTCTACTGCCTCATACAGTTTTCGCAAGTTTACCTTCTCTGCTTTTCTTCCTATCACCATGATCTTCGTATTGTTGGCATTTATCTTCATTCCATACTGTTCATAGCATTCATTTAGCTCCAGTAAGATCCATTGTTGTAATTCTTGCCCAAATAATAATGTCGTATTGAATAATAGACATAGGACTATAAACATTAAGCATAACTTTAATGGATAAGTACAATCGAATTATTCTAAAAACACTCTTACAGATTATAGTAATGTGATAAGACCATTTTAAATTCTGATCAATAATGATACCCAGTTATTTCACATATGTGACTTCTTTCCCTGGTAGATATTTACAATTTTAGGATCTAAATAATTTTGCAATGTGTATTATTAGTAGTTATTCATAACATAGACCTATTCATTACTTACTTACTTACTTACTTACTTACTTACTTACTTACTTACTTACTTACTTACTTACTTACTTACTTACTTACTTACTTACTTACTGGCTTTTAAGGAACCCGGAGGTTCATTGCCGCCCTCACATAAGCCCGCCATTGATCCCTATCCTGAGCAAAATTAATCCATTCGCTATCATTATATCCCACCTCCCTCAAATCCATTTTAATATTATCTTCCCATCTACGTCTCGGTCTCCCCAAAGGTCTTTTTCCCTCCGGCCTCCCAACTAACACTCTATATGCATTTCTGGATTCGCCCATACGTGCTACATGCCCTGCCCATCTCAAACGTCTGGATTTAATGTTCCTAATTATGTCAGGTGAAGAATACAATGCGTGCAGTCCTGTGTTGTGTAACTTTCTCCATTCTCCTGTAACTTCATCCCTCTTAGCCCCAGATATTTTCCTAAGCACCTTATTCTCAAACACCCTTAAACTCTGTTCCTCTCTCAAAGAGAGAGTCCAAGTTTCACAACCATACAGAACAACCGGCAATATAACTTTCAGATTTTTCGACAGCAGACTGGATGATAAAAGTTTCTCAACCGAATAATAACAGGCATTTCCCATATATATTCTATGTTTAATTTCCTCCCGAGTATCATTTATATTTGTTACTATTGCTCCCAGATATTTGAACTTCTCCACCTCTTCAAAAGACAAATTTCCAATTTTTATATTTCCATTTCGTATAGGCCTATTCATTAATCGATTTAATCTGAAGTATTAGTTACATGTACGTAGATATAACTAACGTCATCTGTCGTGCAATTTGCCGTAGCTCATATGAACCGTATGTTAGGACTTAATTTATCAACGGTTAGAGCTGAAGTAAAAAAGTTTAGAGAAATTCTAGGAAGTCTGGATCTGACAATCTCTTTGTTCAGCATTATACATTGTTTAAACCGCTGCTTCTTTGGAGTCATACTTCTTAAAAATACTTGCCTATTTTTGGCATTAAGAAAGTTGTTAAAATGTTTTCGAGGAGCGATTATTTCTATTAAAGCAATGTGCATATTATTATGTTATATAACCCACTTTCTATGGACTACTTTAGTGTATAACGAACGTGTTTCAGTGACTCCAATCGTGGTTCAAACCCCCAGCCTCCTGTTTCGCAGACATATGTTCCTAGTGATGGCTAGGTGATGAATGACTTCCTGCACTCTGTGAAGGTGCGGCCGTTTGGTGCTTAAAGTGAATTCTAAATATTATTATTTTCTCTGCTCCTTAGTATAACAACGGATAATTACTCAACAAAAAACGGAAGTTACGAGCTTCAAGCCTGGAGTCAACACTAAATTATTCAACCAAGATTGTTTTATAATTACGAAATGCTATTAATATATTGATAATTATCCAACTTATATATTTTCGAAGCTTACCTAAAAGGTGAACTAGAATTTCAAACCGCAAGTTAAATTTAGACAGGATCAAATAATTATTTTTATGTCGGAGTTTTCTACATTAGTTTTCCTACAATCCATTAGACATACTGTTTCTCCACTAGTTCCTATCTTCCGTGTCTTCTTCGATCAACCCTCTATAATCCGTACTTTTTTGGACCCCATTCATCCATTGTTCTTAGGTATTCCCTGTCTTCTGTTGCCATTTGCTTTCCACTCCTTCATAATCTTTGGGATTGTATTGTGGTTCTGAGTGGCGTGAGTGATGGCTGACTTTGATGAGTAGTAAGTGGTGGCAGAGTAGCGATTGGTGGATTAGTGAGATTGAGTGATTGAAGTTGACGTGAGTGGTGGATGAGTAATGGGGCTGGGTGAGAGACATAACTGGATGAGACAATGATTGGTCATAGTGACCAATAGTGTACGGAAGACGTGAGCACTTGGTGAATATAGCTGAGTGAGAGTGAAGAGAGCAGACAGGCGACTTGAGTGGTAAGTGAGCGAACTGAATGACTGGATGAGATAATGGAGCGAGTACGTGATGGAAGTGACGAGTGAGTGGTGTGAGTGGATTCTGTAAGTGGTGAGAGAATGAGGTAAGCGACTGGCTGTATGAGAAAGATTAGAGTGGGAGAGTTAATGAGTGAGTGAGCGACGATTGAGTGAGCGATGTGTGAGTGAATGATGAGTGAGAGCAAAGTGTGAGTGAATGATGAGTGAGTGAGCAAAGTGTGAGTGAGTGAGCGATGTGTGAGTGAATGATGAGTGAGAGCAAAGTGTGAGTGAATGATAAGTGAGTGTGTAATTAGTGGGTCAGTGGTGAGTGATAATTGAGTGCGTGAGTGAGTGAATGATATAAGTGAGTATAAGAACCGAGAGTCGGAAGAAATACCTTTTTTTTTTTTTTTGCTTTATTGAATACACTGAGAGTCATAAAAACCGCTCACTTAAAAAAGTAGATAAAATGATGTAGTTGAATGTCTATCGGAGGAAGCACATGCTGTATAATGCTCTCCAGCTCGTCTCCAGACTCTCGCCATGCCGCCTGGTGATCTCCGGCAGAACCTGAACTCAACGGAGAATAATACTTAGCTCCAATACCCGACTGTCCATTCCGCAAGTTCACGGGCAAATCGGAGACGGACTGCTCGTTGGTCTGGAGTCAGTGCTGGACTTGTAAATCTGCACGATTTTAGGGATACTTTCCCTAGACGTCTCCGATCTATTATTCATGTGCTAAAAAGGATAAATGTTCATCTTCCCTCTTGCTTAAAAAAGTCCCTTGTGCAGACCCTTGTATTTCCCTATTTTGACTATGCTGACATTTTACTGACTGACCTTTCCAGCGACAACAAAATGAAACTTCAACGTGCTCATAATTTATGTGTACGTTTTGTAAGAAATGTTCGTAAATATGATCATATTACCCCATCCCTGGAAGGAATAGGTTGGCTTAAACTAGATAAGAAAAGAAATTTACATTCACTTCTCTTTCTCTTCGAAATCTTGAACTCTTCTATTCCTTCGTACCTGTCGTCTCGCTTCACTTACCTTTCTTCACACCACAATCTCAACACACGCTCTCGCCATGAAACAATACTAACAATACCATCCCATCGCACCTCCTCATACTCATCCTCTTTCACAATAGCCCTGCCAAGACTCTGGAATTCGTTACCTGCTAGCATCAGGGACTGTCGAAATAAAATTCAATTCAAACGCAAACTTACTAGGCACTTGGTCAGTAATTGAGACTCGTTCAGACATGGTTTCTTGTAAATAGTTCTTTTAATCTACCACAAAATATCTCAATATCCGGTAATTTCATCACTATAGAATTTTGTTATTGTAGGTTTAATTTGTAATTTAGTAAATACAAAAATATTCTTTGTTCTTAACTTCTATGATAAAATGTCTAGCTTTCATTAATCAGGTATTCTTGTCGTACTTTAATTTTTATTGTAATTGTAATTGTAAATTTAATATTAATTGTAATCTTATTGTTCATGTTATAGTTGTAATCCCCTGGTAGAGGGGCAGAGAAGGCCTGACGGCCTGACGGTTAAATAAATAAATCTAATCTAATCTAATCTAATCTAATCTAATCTAACTTTCCTCATGTTTATGTAGATGCCTATGACATTTTGGAGGCGACTTCAGGCTTCCACCGGGATTGTATGACAATTTCCTAAAATCTGCGTAACTATAAATATATCATTACTGGCTGTAGTTTTCTGTTTTCGGCCAGATTCAGACTTTCTAGCTTTTCTCTGAACCTTTTTTGTTCATCTCTAACCGTAGAGTATGGTACACATACGGCGGCAGCAGCAGCAGTATAGCGCAAGCTGCGATCGTCATCAATAAGAGCAGAGCTTTTGGAAATTCTTCTGCACTCAGCGACATTACACTCAATAATGATAGTTAATAATAAACACAATAATAAATTTATAATACTAGTAATAATAATAATAATAATAATAATAAATAATAGTAGTAGTATAATCATATTAACAAGGAGCACGATCACTTAAAATAACATTTAAAGTAAATCTAATTTGTACCTTAACCCTGAGTTCGAACTAAAACCCACGAGTATGATATGTTCATACTGTACATGCACAAGTACCTTTCAGCACTACACTCCTTTCACTGTCAACTCACTCACTGCACTGGTACTACGACACATTTCACTGATACATTCCTGATTTCACTAACACTTCAAAAACATTCCACTGTTCAAATACTTCGCACTACCACTATAAACTATAAAACTTCACTGATACGACACACTTCACTGACACAACGCACTTCTTCATTGATACAACACTTCAAATTACAAAATATCAGTGTGCATCATATACTACCGTCTATTAGTAAAATTCTTAAGGCTATTTTTAAATATATTTTTGGTTACTGGTAAAGCCTTTAGTAAGTCTGCAGGTAAAGCATTCCAGTCCCTGATAGTACGATTGAGAAAAGAAAAATGTCCAGTGTCCGTCCTCTTGTCTTCTTTCCCTCAATGTATGTGAGTGGCCGTTCCTTGAAGAGTAATTTGGCGGCTGCAACCCAGTTTTTATTTCTCTTCCACAATTTAAAAAAGAAGTGCAGATACAGGGATTTCACATCGAGCCACTAGCTAGAGGATTAAAAAACACTTCACTACTCACGACTGTGTACAAGTCCAATGGATAGTGTATTTTTTAAAATAATCTCTTAATCTTAAAGTGAGAGGCTTTCCTTCCCTCTCAATGTGCGTTTCAGTACTTTCGAAGAACTGAAAGTGCTGAAAGACTATGAAAGCAAACTGTACAAATTCTATCTTTCTGTACCAATCTGTAACTTCATGTTATATAAATCACGCTCCTTTTCCTTTATTTGTGTGATTGTAGAGTTAAAAATAAGTGAATAGATTGGAAAGCATTAGGTAGGGCATAAGTTCTTATGAGGCGAAAAACTTTGTTCATAAATTCAGATTTCGATTGTCGAATCAGTATTTCTCTGGCAATGTGCTAGCTAGCTACCACGTGGTCGACACGTACGAGAAATTGAAATTCTAGCTGTGTACCTTTATAAACTGCCTTGACTTGATTCCTGGAACACTTTAATCTTCCATGCAGTCCTCAGTTTCGATATGGCTGCTGTTGTTCATCTTAACACCACATCTTTGGTGATGCCAGTTTGTTATTCAGTACACCATTCTCCGCTGATAATCTCGTGCCATGATCCGACCTTCTGCTGCACATTCACATCAGGTAGGACAATTACGTTCCATATTAGGCCCAGACCTCTCAGTAAAGCAAAAATATAAATATTGTCGCTTGGGATTTGGATCTGTGTGTAAGCTATTCAAAACGTACACAAAAGGACATGGATACCAGACAACAATTGTATTTTAAACATTGTAGTTAAGAGAAAGAAATATTTGTTACGTGTTATTTCATTCATGTATTCCAGCGCACAAAAGCGGTTAAAGCAGATGGTAGAAAATTTAAATCAAGCAAACCCTTTAATTTTCATAAATCACCCCAATCGTCTTGTGTGCAAGTGTTTTTTAATCGGCTGACTGTTTCACTTGAAGATAAGTTCGTAAAAATTGTAATAAACTTAATTGCTATAAAATAAATCTCCTCTTAATATTACCTTTTCCTTGTCAGTTACATTATTTCAAACTTGGCCATGCAACATAATCCTATCTTTTACAATATAGCTAAAACTAATGTATGTTTGTGTACAATAGTAATACATTGTACCAGCGGTAAAACTATTGTATGAATATCACAGTTAGTGTACATCTGGCAACACTGAGTAGCCCAAGAAAACCCCCAACTAAAATATTTTAATATTTAGTATTTGAGGAGAAAAATTCGCTCCGGCGCCTTGGATCGACCCCGGGTCCTTGGTTCTACGTACCAAGCGCTCTGACCACTGAACTACGCCGAATTCAATCCACAGTACCGGATCGAATCTTCCTCCTTCAGTGTTTCCCTTTGTGGCCTGACTCGAAGCTAGGCATATATGTTGACGTACGTATATGTCTAGTGTCAACTGCCATTATAGGTAGTCTACTAGGAGCGCACTCTGTTGAGTGACTTATTTGGCCGGGATTCCGCAGTTATGATGCACTGCTAGCTATTTATTAATTTGTCCTACAGAATAATCTCTGTAATGTTGACATTTAATAGCATAAATTTTTGCCCTCGGTTGTACAATGCTTTAACTAAATTACACCTAGAACTTCTAACATGTAACCCACTAACATATAACAAGAAACTTAGAAACGTGTTAATATCTTCAATTTGATTAAATAAATTTATAGCCTATGTGTATGAATTAATCAACCTATATTATATTTGTTTTCTATAATTTTGAAATATATATTAGTCCTACTTTTCACGTGCGATATTATTCTTCTCTAGTGTTAATATTATATTATATAATTCCATTGCCGCTGTAATTATATTTTAGTTCCTATTTTATTTTACTTATTTATTTATATTATTATTATTATTATTTATTTTAATATTATATCTGAACTGCGACCGAGCACGAGCGCTGCTCATTCGGTCTCAAATTTTGTTAATACTACTGTATAGAGATGGGTAAAAAATAACACAACAGTTATTTTGGAACTGTTCCGGTCTCGGAACTGTTGCAAAAATGAACAGTAGGTCGGAACCTCCTGTTCCGAAATAACAGTGTTCCGACTCCGAGCTGCTCACTTGCCCAGCTGTTGCGGGCTCGCAGTACCGCGTTGCACATGGTATGTTCCGACTCTCTCGGAACTGTTGCAAAAATGAACAGTAGGTCGGGACCTCCTGTTCCGAAATAACAGTGTTCCGACTCCGAGCTGCTCACTTGCCCAGCTGTTGCGGGCTCGCAGTACCGCGTTGCACAAGGTATGTTCCGACTCCGAGATAACAGTCGGAACGTCGGAGCTTGTTCCGATGAACCGACAGCTGCAGTTACACTGTTCTCGTTGTTCTTTATGTTATACTTGGAACTTCGTTGGATGAAGTTGGTACTTGAAACTCTCACGTGGTTGGAGGGGGGGCGCATGGAAATTGAAATCCTTGCGGTGGCGCGAACTTTAATATCAACATTTGTAAGACTGGCCAATCATCTGTAATGTTATAGTAAGTATTTAATAATCTGTAATATTCATTCCCGCTTTATGGTTTATTTCACCATTAGTTGACTAATTCTGTTTTATAAACATTCTACAAAGTCATAAAGTACGCATACTATTATTAATTCATTGATCAGCTGATTCTATACAAAGGTTAAAGTCGTAAATGGTAATGAGTGGTTCAGTTACAATGTCTGTATGTCGTTTGTTGAGGTTAAGTCTGACAAGCACAAGTTTTTGTGCTATCTTCTCTGTTATCAAAGAACGACAAAAATGTTGTAGCATTATTTGTTGGAAACTACCCATATAAGTACTGATTTGGAGAGCGAGGTTTAACGCGAAGTTTAAATTACACTTTGGTAAAGATGCGATTCCAACATTTTACTAACCCACTGCGGGGTTTCCAGGTTTCAGTACTGCCAATATATATCTTTTTTATTTATGAAATTGTAATATTTATTATTATTATTATTATTATTATTATTATTATTATTATTATTATTATTATTATAACTGCATTAAGAAAAGTAAAAATAAAAATTAATGATTTATTTTTTTTATTATGTAATAGAGAGAAGAGAAATTACATACCATATGTTTTAAATGTTATGTTATTTTTTTTAGTTGGCTACTATGTCTTTATAACTTTATGTACGAAAACAAAGTGTTGTATTCTGTCCTTGTAGTCAACAGCTGATTAATTACTAACATTAAGCTTTTGAGTTCTGTCCGCATGCACAGCAATTTTCCAAAATCGATTCGAATGTGCATTGCAGTGCCATCTATAGATAAGAATATGTACTATGTCATGCCTATGAGTGCTCCAGTGTGAGCAGCATGGTAAAGAGGGAGGGTACTGTACCGTTCGTTTGAACGACTCAACGACTCCGACTCATCACCACTGGTGACTGTTATTTCGGAACTGTTATTTGGAACATAGTATTTTTTCGGAACCGGAACAGTCGGAACTGTTCCGGGAAAAGAACAACTTCGCCCATCACTACTACTGTATCTTCTTTTTATATTGCTTGTATTATTTTATTTGTATTTCTCTTTGTTTGTTTTGTAATTATATTTCTTTATTCTGTATATTTGAATTTAAATAAATAAATAAATAAAATATTTAAGGAGAAAAATTCGCTCCGGCGTCGGGGATCGAACCCGGGTCCTTGGTTCTACATACCAAGCGCGAATTTTTCTCCTCACATATTAATTGTCAACATTACAGAGATTATTCTGTAGGACAAATTAATAAATAACTAGCAGTGCATCATAACTGCGGAATTCCGGCCAAATAAGTCACTCAACTGATTGCGCTCCTAGTGTAATGGCACTTGATACGTCAACATATATGCCTAACTTGGAGTCAGGCCACAAAGGGAAACAATGAAGGAGGAAGATTCGATCCGGTGCTGTGGATTGAATTCGGCGTAGCTCAGTGGTCAGAGCGCTTGGTACGTAGAACCAAGGACCCGGGTTCGATCCCCGGCGCCGGAGCGAATTTTTCTCCTCAAATATTAATTGTCAACATTACAGAGATTATTCTGTGGGACAAATTAATAAATCCATAATAAAATCTTTTATTTATTTATTAAAAATATCGTACCTCACTGGGACTCGAACCCGGATCGTGGCAGGCTGAACGTGTTGACTCACTCAGCAACCGCAAGAACTTAAGCTATCTGACAACATTGTTTTATGGCACGGTGTGGAGACTGATGAAGGAATGAAATTTGTAATATTAGGTGAAATGCAAGGACCCATAAAAACCTTCATTTCTCGACATTGTTCACAACAAATAGGACCTACGATACACTGTTCAAAAAATTTGTGGAAAAAGTCTTTAAATTCATTGTAGGCTATATTTAACAGTAAAAAGATAGAATATTTTCCTTCATATAAACTCTACTTAATTAATAACAAATCATTTTCCATGGTCCTATAGAAACAAATATTGTGTTTCGAAAATGGTTTTCGTTCTTGACACTGCACAAAACGGAACGAGGAATCTTTTACTTCAGCCTCACAATCACAGTCCTTATGATCTCTTCAGAGGCTTAGTAACACTTTTACCTTTCAAGAACACAAATTACAGCTTAACATCTATGAGACATCCTCCGCATAAACCTTTCGATAATTCACTTGGTGTATATTTCTTTATTCTTTATTTAGTGCCATTGCATGCTCTTGGAGTCCTGTGGGCCTCGAAAGTGCCTACGGATGCGTCTTTCAAGTATATACCATAGGTGTTCAATGGGATTTAAATGTGAACACATCGCTGGCCAATTCATTATAGGAGTTTCGTGCTCGTTGAGGAATTTCATGAAGACGGCAGCAAAGTGGATTTTTCAACAAAAAGTCAGCACTCATATTTCTATAGCGAATTCTCGGCCTCATCTCGCCAAATACCATCTTCATGTCACCAATTCCATCTACGCTAAATAACCTAGCTAGTAGTTGTTACAGCGTCGTTAAATAACCTAGTAAAAAAGTAGCCATATTTACCCTGCGGGCACAACATGTTGTTCCAATATGTTCTCAACATAGTCAATTGCATTTAGTTGTCCTGGAACGATGCTGAGGATACTGGGTGTTCATTTCAAAGTGTGTCATGACGTCACTGTTGTTGGGTCACCGATTTGAAGCGAGTTTCAACTTATATGTTAGAGAAGTTGCCTATTATTTAAGGCGTTCTTCAATCTGAACTTGAGAACGTGTACGGTATAACTTGAACGTCGTAGCAACAGATGGCGGTCTGTACAGTCTGTGTGCTACCATAACCTCTTTCGAACTGTGTTTTGCGCCGGCAAGTCGTACGCAGGGTATTTGTTATCATCGGTTGCGTACGGTAACATTCCACAACACAAATCAAATGCTCCGTGTCCATGTTGACCGTCGAAGTTAATGTCAACAAATACGTAAGTAATCGTCTTAACCCTCTCCCCATATCCCGACAGTACGTATTTCCAAACAGTTCACATTCCTGCCACTACCGGCGTTACCGTACATATCGGTACGTACTCTTCAGAATGAACGCCGTACTTGCTAGCCAACTTCTCTGCCTCTTAGATTATACACCTGAGCTGCGGAAGTGTAGGAAGATTGAATTCTCTAGGCTCATCAGCTAGCCACATGACGGCATACAGCGAGCCAAGACACATTTTGAACTGAACACCCAGTAGTTCTGGTTTCTAAGCAGAAGCTGCTCTAGACCATTAAAGAGATCCGGCCAAATCTGTCAATTTCACCAATATTAGGTGGGTCGAGGCGCTTTTGAGGACATCTCTAGACACGTGATCGTTCATCACAAGAAGTCAGGAGAAACTTCGATTCGCCTGTGAACTGTACGTGTTCCAGAGCGAATCTAAACCGTACTTGCTTGTGGTGAACCACTTTACGAAGGGCACGTAGAGGTTTTCTAGCTCTCAAATTACGTTTCCTCAATCTATTCTTGATTGTAGGATTACACTTTTGCTCCATTTACTAACCTAAGGTTGTTTTGCAGGACATAGATAATGAAAATGAGACGACGCATAACAGAAAGAACCAAAAATCTGTCGTGATTTCCTGTTGTCTTTCGTTTACATCCTTGATCACGCCTCCTCCTGTACCGTCTTGTCTCCCAGTAAAGTTTGACACTTCCTGGTACAGAATAATGGAGATCATCGGCGATCTGATGATAAGTCCATCCCTCTGCGAGAACATGAACGTTTCATGTAATTACAGGGATCATATGAATTTCCTATTACATTTTGTATGCATGTCATTCCTTCATTTTCATTGGAAACCTAGTGTTGTGTTAAAGAGATCACTAGGAAAATAAACTACTTTTTAATGTCAAGACAAACATGTCCAATAAAAATGTTTCAGTAATATATATAACTTATTAACAGTTCTTCTCAATGAATTGAATCTTTTCTTTAATTTTATCCACCACTTTTTATATTTATATGAAATCCATACCGATAACCAGTTATACGATACTAACGTGAAATATCTTAAGTCCTTACATTACAAAACTAAACTGCGTAACTCGTTTAATTATAGCCAGAGGCGCAATAAAAAATCTGCAGCGGAACCAAACAAACAAATGAATGACGCGTGTAACGAACGTCATTCTTATCTCCTCTTACAGTTTCGTGTTGCGCAAAATATGCGGAACTTTTCTTTTTTAATCGGTTAGGAATGTTGGCTTTGTTTAAAGGGAGTTCGTAACAATTGTTTTTTCGCCCACCATATTTCTATTTTATATAGAAAACAACTGCCTTTATATCCTTGAGGAAGACAAAAAGCAGCTGCTCCAGCAGTTGCTATGCGATGATATCGAGTAATTGGGTACGTGTTGTAGTCTGCACTCGGTTGTTCTAACAATATATTTTTTAGGTATTTCAGGATGAGAAGTTTTTTTGCTGAATAACTAATCTGTTTCAGAGATTCAAGGCAGATTCGAATTGTATCAAGTTAAGTAATTATAACAGTATTCGGGTTGACTTCACAATGACTTCAAAGGAGTTTATAGGCTACAATATTGTACAATGTTTTCTATAACAAAACTGAGTAATTTTGACCTTTATAATCCGTTACACGTAGCTAAAAAATATATTCTACCTCCAAAACACTGCCATTACGATCGTCATCGTTGTCGCACTCCCCTTCACAATCATCATCATCATCATCAGCTTATCACCATACAGTCACAATTATCAATATTATTGTCTCCATTATATTTTTCGTTAAATTATCCTTACCAATACTATAAATAATCTTTTCTATAATATATTTCATTGTTTTCACATTATTATCATCATCAGTATTCTCGTTACCGTAGTCATCGTAATTTTCATGATCATACTCGTCCTAAATTTCATATTTTTCGTCATCATACTCATCGTGTCATCATAGTCGTAACCATCATCTTACCAGTAATGGTAGGCCTAAATATAATATTCGTCATTATCATTCTCGTTATGATACTCGTCGTCGTGATCATCATAATCGGCTTAATCATGATCATACTTGTCACCATAAACATCATACAAATAATAGTCATACTAGTCATGTTCACCTTCATACTTCTAATCGTAATCACATCGTATCATAACCGTCTTAATCATGATAATACTCGTCATCGTAAACATCATGCTCATCGTAATCATTGTTGTCGTGATCATTCTTTTACTCATTACGATCATTGTTATGATCATAATTATATTCATCCTGATTATCATACTAATCATGATCTCACTCGAAATCGTAAATATCATACTAGTCATAATCGTAGTCATCGTGAACGTCATCATATTTATTCAGATCGTAAAATCGTCATAATCGTTATCATACTCGTCACTCTTACTCATCAGTTCATCACGATCATTGTTATGATCATAATTATATTCATCCTGATTATCATATCAGTTTTGATCTCACTCGAAACCGTAAATATCATACTCGTCATAATCGTAGTCGTCATGAACGTCGTCATATTTATCCAGATCATAAAATCGTCATAATCGTGATCATAATCGTCATCGTGAATATCATAACTTACTCATCGTAATTATTGTTGTTATGACCATCTTTACACTCATCGTCGTGATCACCATACTCATAATCATACTCATCATCATCGGAAGCATCATGCACGTAATCATTCTCATCATCACAAACATAGTCCTCATGAACATACAGTCGTCATGATCGTCGACATACTCATCATGATTATCACAATAATCTTAATCATGACCATACTCGTCATCGTCCTCAACCTAATCACACTCGTCACAAACATACTTGTCATGATCACCGTCATAATCAACATCGTGATCAATCATCATAATATTCTTAATCATATTCGTCATAATCATGACCATACCCGTCATCGTGCTCAACCTAATCACACTCATCACAAACATACTTGTCATGATCACCGTCATAATCAACATCGTGATCAATCATCATAATATTCTTAATCATATTCGTCATAATCATGACCATACCCGTCATCGTGCTCAACCTAATCACACTCATCACAAACATACTTGTCATGATCACCGTCATAATCAACATCGTGATCAATCATCATAATATTCTTAATCATATTCGTCATAATCATGACCATACCCGTCATCGTGCTCAACCTAATCACACTCATCACAAACATACTTGTCATGATCACCGTCATAATCAACATCGTGATCAATCATCATAATATTCTTAATCATATTCGTCATAATCATATTAATTCATATGCCACCGTGATCATCTTAATCGCCATAATCGTGATCATACTCGCCATCGTAAACATTATACTCATAGTAATAATAGTTTTCATAATTATCTTCATACTCATCATCGCTTAGTTCATGTAATTTAGTGGTATAAACAAATATCAAATATCAAAATATTACCATCATCGTAATCATACTAATCATGAGCATCATACTAGGCATCATAGTCGTCACAATGATCACCATACTTCTCCATTCTGATTATCACAATCGTCTTAATCATTCTAATCATGATCATAGTCACCATATTCATAATCATCATGATCACTACATTCATAATCGTCATGATCATATTCGTCATCGTAAATCTCATAATAAAATAATTATGTCTCAATGATCATTATATTGATCATCTTGATGATCATATTCATCGTTATCATACCCATAATGATCGTCATATTAGGCATCGTAGTCGTCATAAAGATCATCTTACTCGTTATCGTGATCATCATACTCGTCATAATGACCAAAAGTATGGTTCGCTAACACCAAGATCACGCCACATTCGATATCGTGTATCGTTGTGTTGTGTTTGCTCTGAGTTGTTTCAAGCGCTGTCTTTATGCCATACTAACTACATGAACAAAGATACCCGATAGGTGTAAAGTTCAGTGTTAAATCATGATTCTCAAAGAGTAAGGAATTAAATGGCCAAAAGTTTGATCTTGATAAGTTAATAATTAAATTAATGGTATTGGTGGCGACTGAAGATTTTCAAATATAAAGTATATTGTATTCATGTAAAATTATATTCTTATTTTACTGTTTCCTGCTTGGTTGCATATCGTACAGGTTCCAACTCAAATGTAATTGAACAGGTAAAGGTTTCCCTTTTACAATCTTTTAGTAGAAATTGGGCTGTTATCATAAGCTTTCTACATTCTCCTGTTCTTTTATACTTAAATAAATGGCGTGCGTTCTAAAGCGTGCATACACAATTCTTAGAATATGAAATGAGAGAAATTACACTTTAACAGGAGAAACGCCGTGTGAGTAAGGTATTATGAACTATAAAACTACAGTTCCGTTATTATTATAGATGTGTAATGATAGTCATTTCATACTGGTGTAGCAATAAAATAACAATAATAATAAAATGATGCTAATATTTATCACCAAATTATAGACGCCCTTTTTCTTCCCACCGCCTTGTTTCTACCGCAGCATGGTGCAAATGAATCCAAAGCTATCGTAATTTGTAGTAACTATTACAGGAGTGGGTTATACTGTTGACTGTTCTAAGAAATATATTTTAATGTTATAAAAGGAAATAAGGACTATAGCAAACAGCACAGAAAGCACTCCTACGTAAAATTTGATTCTTCCCTCTTTCTTGGATTATTCTTGGTTTTAGAATCATAAAATCTGTACAATAACTGCTATCGAAGAATTAGCGCGTACTTTAATTTCTGACATAACCACAGTTTCTTTCTTGCTAGAGTCGAGAGGAAGAAATATTGGCGAAGATGAGGACTAGTATTGTATTGTATTGTATTGTATTGTATTGTATTCTATTGTATTTATTAACATCCCATTGCTTCACAGCAGTTGAAATATATACAGAAGAGATTTACAATATAGTCTATAGTACAACACATAGTTTTAGTATCAATTTCATGAAGCATTGTTGAATGTCATGAATTCACCCACACAATAGTAGGCGTGAGAAATTAGGTACTTCTTTAATTTGACCCTAAATAATCTTATGTTTTGAGTTTCATTTGTATATCGATAAGGAGGCTATTAAAAATGTTTACTGCCATATAACGCACTCATTTTCGACATCACGGTAGACTTTCCAATGGAGTATTAGTCATTTTAGACGCATATTTATGCTATGAACTATTGAATTAGTTACAAAGTTTTCACGATTACATACGAGAAAGATTATTAATGAAAAAATGTACTGACAAGCCATGGGCATTATTTGTAGCTTTTTTTAAATAGTCCTACACGATTCCCTAGATTTGGCACCTATTATTCTAATGACTCTTTTTTGTTGTAGGAATATACTGTTCGTATCTGTGGAATTTCTCTAGAACTCATTACCGAATGGAAGTATGCAAACTGCAAAGTATACTGTTTTTAAGGTATTGATATTTACTATCTTTTGAATAGATGTAATAGCAAAACATGCTGAATTTAGTTTGGGGGTAATTTCTTTAATATGATTTTTCCAATTTAACACATAATCGATTTTTAAGCAAGAAATTTGGTTGTTGTTGTTTCTAATAGGGGCCTATTGTTAATTATTGCGCTTGAAATTTGCGAGGTTGAATTTGGACAGGATTTAAATTGAATTATGTTAGTTTTGTTACAATTTGATATTAATTTATTGACTGAGAACCAGTCACATATTTTGAAGATAATTTCCTCTGTTGAAGATTGGAGTTATTGGCTGTAATTACTATATTAGTAAGTACGTGGGAGCAGAGATATGAAATGGAGGGTAAAACTAGAATGAAGAGGTAGAAAAATGGAGATGATGATGATAAGGAAATAGACTAATGTAGAAGATGAAAATTAAGAGCAAGTAGAGGATTGAAGGAAATAAAACTGGGATGAGATACACAAATGAAGGAAATGACGACAAGAAAGTAGTCGAGCATAAAAATACGAGGAAAAGCATGATAAATGAAAGACAAGAAAGCCGGAACGATGAAGTAGGAAAAATGACAAATTAATATTTGAAGACCTCCCCGGAAAAAGAATGTAACATCGAATTAATAAAATATGTGACTTAGGTGGAAAAAGTAATTTTGAAGCATTCATTTATAACAATAAATTACTGCATTCAAAAGCTGAATAAACTTGTATCCTTGATTAATCAAATGGTTCTGCCGGTAAATATAGGCCTTACAAAATATGACCCTGAAATTATTTTCTTTTCTCCCGGAACATGTATTACAGATATGTTGGTAACACCCATATTTCTGGGAGATCTTCATTTAGTAAGTAAATATAGACGACAAGAGAATGGAAAGGAGGAAACTAAATGAAAAATTGCAAGAAAAACTGAATACAGAAGAAGGAAAATGAAGGTGATCAAGAACCGAGCGAGGTGCCTCATGCGTTCGGGAGGTCCGCGGTTCAAATCTCCGGTCCGACGAACCTGTGGTTTTTCACAACTATTTAGGCAAATGCCGGGTTCCAATTTTCATTGCCATGGTCCATTTCTCTTTCTCTTCTCTGTAGAAAAAGAATTTAGATTTCATATATCATGTCTCTCATCCTCATCATCTCACTCTATAGGCATATCCAGGTCATGACGCATGTCTTCATCCGCTTACGGGAGGAGCGTCCTCTCCGAAAACGTCTCTGGGTTCCAAGCCTTCCGCAATGTCTCTGCCAGGATTCATTCCTTAAGAGCACTTCCGAGGACACTTCGACACCTTGGAAGGGCTGTTGGAATGAATCCTTTTTTGCTTGGTTACCTTGGCGGTACGAACTTACTGCGGGGGGGTGTAGGGGCCCATTGGGTGGGCGGGTGAGGGTCTCATGCGGTCGGTGGGCTGGTACACCTCATCATCATTCATCCCATAATTCAGGGTGCACAATAGGCCTCAGTATGGCCGACGTGCTGAAGGGACGTCCCTAACCCGACCCTAGCCACCGTTACCTATCCCTAACCCTAACCCTAAGGTGACCAAGAGGTAGTAGGAAAATATAGAAGACTATAGTCCCGTCGCTCCTATTTCCGGCAGCCAATCACGTTACAGGTCGGTTACATTTAAACTGTGCATCTTGTGATTCACTGATGATGACGTTATGCATTCCCTAAGGCTCAATAAATAGGCCTACTTAATATAATCGCCTGCCATTTTGTCTCTTTCGTTGGCGTTCGCAGAAAGCACACGAGGACGTTATTTGCCGTTCAATTATTTGCTGAATTACAGTACGTTTGATTTATTATCATAGGAACTACGACATAATAATGTTTAACGGTGTGGCAAATAGATTCTTCGTCTGGTAGCTCGGCAACGAAAGAACAAAAATGGCGAACGATACCACCTACCTAGACTTTAAAGAGCCTTCACTTCCTAAGAAGTAAGCTAAAAGGAGGAGTCACGCCGGGAATAACAGCGTCGGGACTATAGGAAGAGGAAAGAAAGTGAATAAATGGAAAATAAGAAAAACAGAATGAGAGGTGGGGGAATTAAGAGATGGAGTGACAGTAGGAAAATTAGAAGAGGAGGAATAGGAAATGAGGTAAATAAATGAAAAATTATAACATAAAAAAATGAAGAGGTAGGAAAATGAAGACGAAGAAATTGTAGGAAAATGTAGAAGGCAAGAAATAGGAAAGGAGATAAATACATAAAAACTTACAAGCACATCAGAATGAAGAGTTGGAGAAATTAAGAAAATGGGGAGTTAGTAGGAAAAGATAGAAGCCGAGGAATAGGGAGGAAAATAAATGAAAAATTAATAGAGAAAATAAGAATAAATAGTTGGTGAAATGAAAATGAGATAGTACGAAAATGTAAAAGAGAAGGTGTAGGAATGGAGGTAAATATATGACAACATTAGAAGGAAAAGAAAATGAAGAAATGAAGTTTACGACTATGTAGCAGGCAGGAGTAGAAGAGGATGAAAAAGAGGAGGTGGCATAGGAATAGAAAAAAAAGACAGGGGAGAAGTAAGGAAGTAGGTACAGAAATATCGGAGGAAAACAGATTGCAGATAAATAATAGAATCATTGCTCAGGAAAGAGTACGATGAAGATAAATATGAAGAAGAGGAATCCAAAATGATAAGAATGAGGAAGAGCAAGAGGTGATAACGATAAGGAAAAGAAATAAAAGAGGAAAGTAATATAAAAATAAAGAGCGTAGGGGAAGTATAAGGAAATATAGAAATGAAGATATATTGCAAAAGGCAGTCGAATGGAAAGGTAGAAATCAGAAATAATAGAACAAAGGAAGAATTGAAGAAGAAACGGGAAATTAGGTGAAATATGAAAACGAGACATATTAGCCATAAGAGGTAGAAGAAGAAAGAGAAATTAAATATCAAGTAGAAGAAAAGAAAGACAAATAAATCGGGAGCTATAAATAATATCTAAAACAATACGAATAAGCGAGAAGAGAAAGTGATCCAGAAAACTACAAAGAACTCAGGGGATTGATTGGATCTATTTATATATTTATTTATTTATTTATTTATATTTTATTTTTTTATTTATTTATTTATTTCCTTCCTTCCTTCTTTCTTTCCTTCTTTATTTATTTATTTATTTATTTCCCTCTTTCTTTCCCTCTTTCTTTCTTTCTTTCTTTCTTTCTTTCTTCCCCTCATTCTTTCTTTCTTGCCTTCTTTCTTCCTTTCTTTTTTCTTGATTTATTTATTTATTTATTTATTTATTTATTTATTTATTTATTTTCTTCTTTCTTTCCTTCTTTCTTTCTTTTTTCTTTCTTTCTTTCTGTATTTATTTATTTATTTACTTATTTATTTATTTATTTATTTCTATATTTATTTATTTATTTCTGTATTTCTTTCTTTCTTTCTTTGTTTCCTTCTTCCTTCTTTCTTTTTTCTTTCTTTCTGTATTTATTTATTTATTTCTCTCTTTCTTTATTTCTTTCTTTCTTTCTTTATTTCTTTCTTTCTTTCTTTCTTTCTTCCTTTATTTATTTATTTATTTATTTATTTATTTCTATATTTATTTATTTATTTCTATATTTACTTATTTATTTCTGTATTTCTGTCTTTCTTTCTTTCTTTGTTTCCTTCTTCCTTCTTTCTATTTTCTTTCTTTCTGTATTTATTTATTTATTTATTTCTCTCTTTCTTTATTTCTTTCTTTCTTTATTTATTTCTTTCTTTCTTTCTTTCTTCCTTTATTTATTTATTTATTTATTTATTCATTTATTTATTTATTTATTGCTTTATTTGTTTCTTTGTTTCTTTAGTTGTTTCTTTATTTATTTGTTTATTTATTTATTTATTTATTTACTTATTTTTATTTTATTTATTTATTTATTTATTTATTTATTTTATTTATTTTTATTTATTTATTATTTATTTATTTATTTATTTATTTATTTAGTTTCAGGTAAATAAAGGTAAGAACAAAGAAGGAAAATTAACCAGGAGAAATGTAGAAATATATGAGAAGGGATACGAATAAACTAAGAAGTTAGATACAATATTCTGTGAGATATAATTATCAGTTTTGTAGCTCGTATCCAGCATCCCTCCTAATTGATGGGCTCAAACATTTAAATTCAAAGGTTGAGAATACTCCTTGTCTCGTCAAGAGCCAGTGTGGCGGAATCCAGAGGCGTTCTCACGCGCTGGAAGGTGTCGGATAGTTTTCACACGCATTGTAGCATGATTTAGCCTGTCGTAATTAGCGATGTGCATATGAAACCACCTGCCGTCTCCTGTTTACAACGGCGAGATATTTGCGACCTCCTGTAATAACGCTTGTTCGCAGAGAGAGGCCAGATGCCTTATATGAACAAGAGCTTAAGTGCGAAGATTATTAAAAAACATCATACAGGGTGTTTCACAGAATGACGTATGATTTATGGAAATGTGAGGTAGCAAATATTCATTCATTCATTCATTCATTGTGTTCTTTCCAAGGGCAGGTCTTTCACTGCAAACCCAGCATTCCCCAATTTTTCTTATATTCTGCCTTCCTCTTAGTCTCCGCATATGATCCACATATCTTAATGTCATCTATCACCTAAATTCTTCTGGCCCGAATTCTTCTCGACCTTTTTCGATACTTGCCAAGAAGTCAAAAGAAGAATAGCAATGGCAAATGAAGCTTTTGCTAGAAAAAGGAGCATCTTCTGCGGACCTCTGGAGAAAGAACTAAGGAAGAGACTATACTAAAAGCCAGGTTATGAACCGACTAAACCGGAAGCAACGTTCTGTTGCTCTCTTTCTGAGCTCTGTTGCCACATAGTGGCGCGAGATTCAAAGCATGTTCAGCGTTTGTCACCGATATGTTTAAAATAACTACTGTCTATAGTTCTCGATAACACTATCCACAATATTAGTAATTAAAATTACTGTTTTTAAGAAAGCACGAGCTAATGACGCTGATACGAAATGCGACTCGCAATGCACGTGGTACTGCAAATGAACTGGGAAGTTTGGCTACACTGTCTCCGTGATTCCGTTGCCAGATTTTCGTTAGCAGACGACATTTTCTCGTGAGGTCCAATGAAAAGCTCCGTTCTCCTTGCCCCCTCCGCCCCGCCATACTCAACGTGTCATCGCTGCACAGCCTACCCCTCTAACCCGCACTTTCCTCTCGCCCTGCCAACTACTTCCTGTTTAGTCGGTTCATAACCTGGCTTTTAGTATAGCGAAGTGTTTGTGTGGAGTGTAGCATTGTATGGGGCAGAAACATGGACATTACGACGAGGTGAAGAGAAGCGAATAGAAGCATTTGAAATGTGGATATGGAGAAGAATGGAGCGTGTGAAATGGACAAACAGAATAAGAAACGAAGCTATATTGGAAAGAGTGGGTGAAGGAAGAATGATGCTGAAATTGAACAGAAAGGGAAAAAGGAATTGATTAGGTCACTGGCTGAGGGGGAACTGCCTACTGAAGGATGCACTGGAAGGAATGGTAAACGGGAGAAGAGTTCGGGGCAGAAGGAGGTAACAAATGATAGATGACATTAAGATATATGGATTTTATGAGGAAACAAAGAGGAAGGCAGAAAATAGGAAAGACTGGAGAAAGCTGGGTTAGCAGTAAAAAACCTGCCCTTCGACAGACCACTAAATGAATGAATGTATGACGACGATATGCTGTAATAATCTATAAAAATTATTCTGCGAAAATATTAAATAATTTCAGCACGGTAGTTCATATGCTATACAAAATTTGAAGTTGTGTGTGTATTAAAATTTACTGAAGTTGTAAGCAATGAAACCGACAAAAATTCAAACAGCTTGGATGAGGTAGCGTTCTTACAAACTGTGGTTTGTTATTTTCTGTACTAAAAATTTAAAAGAAATTGGTGTGGATATTTCCCAGCCCGTAAAATAGAAAATAGAAAAAAGCTAAGGCCCTACTACATACGTAGAGAATGTCAAATCATAGTACTCCTGATAGCCTAACCAGTTACCAAATCTGGAGAGAATGGACGTCTGACAGACAAGAACATTCTGACAGGACCGCATGCAGAGATGGAATATGTGTTCGGTAGACACTGCATGAAATAAGGCAGCGTTACTTCTAGGAAACCCAATAAGAAGAATAGCATAGTAGCTTTATTCTCCGTCAAACGTAATATTCATAGAATTGCATGATAAGTAGACCTAATAATCTATGATTTAGCAATATACAAAACACAGATAGGCTATTAATTTTTAAAAAGTTTAAGTTCTTTTAGTGGAATAATATCGGTAGATGATAGCGATTTTAAACACTTCATAATAAAATAAAATTATTTACAAATAGCCTATTTTATATTAGGTTATTATTCCTATCGTCATCCTTACTGGCTTTTAAGGAACCCGGAGGTTCATTGCCGCCCTCACATAAGCCCGCCATTGGTCCCTATCCTGAGCAAGATTAATCCAGTCTCTATTATCATATCCCACCTCCCTCAAATTCATTTTAATATTATCTTCCCATCTACGTCTCGGCCTCCCCAAAGGTCTTTTTCCCTCCGGCCTCTCAACTAACACTCTATATATGCATTTCTGGATACGTGCTACATGCCCTGCCCATCTCAAACATCTGGATTTAATGTTCCTAATTATGTCAGGTGAAGAAAACAATGCGTGCAGTTCTGCATTGTGTAACTTTCTCCATTCTCCTGTAACTTCATCCCTCTTAGCCCCAAATATTTTCCTAGGCACCTTATTCTCAAACACCCTTAACCTATGTTTCTCTCTAAAAGTGAGAGTTCAAGTTTCACAAGCATAAAGAACAACCGATAATAAAACTGTTTTATAAATTCTAACTTTCAGATTTTTTGACAGCAGATTGGATGATAAAAGCTTCTCAACCGAATAATAACGCGCATTTCCCATGAATACTCGGCATATATTACTTCTTCTAAATTGTTATTATTTTACAGCAATTTACTCCCCCCCCCCGCATCTTTTTCATCCCCTTCGTCATTGTAGTAGTCTTCAATGATAGTCTGTTATCGCCATCTTCATTATCTTTATAATTATCCTCCTCGTAAACTTCTTTACTATGATCTTCACCATTGTGATCACCATTAAACTATCGTCATTAACATTTTGGTCGTTATCTTCCAGATTATGTTTCTTGTTGCTGTCTTCACTTCTTCGTCATTGTCATCCTCCTCTTCCTCGTTGCCATCATCTTTGTGGTCATTTTATTTACCACCATCATCACCTTCATCTTATTTACCATCATCATCATCCTATTTGTGATCATCTTTTCATGTACTTCTCGTTATTAATAGGCGTATAATTTTCTTCGTCATCATCTTTGTTGCTGTTCTCTTCGTCGTCGCCATTTTCTAGCCATTTTCTTTATTAACTTCCTTGCTTATGCCATCGTTTTCGTCATCGTCGTCTTCGTCATCATCATCATCATTACCATCATCATTATCTTCTTCTTTGTTGTCATATTCTTCATAATCTCCTTCATTATAACCAATGTCTGTGTCATAATCGTCTTATTCATCTACTTTTTGCTACTCGTCAGCTTCTTTTTATTCGTTATCTTCTTAGATATAATTAATGCCATTTTATTTATCGCCATCTTCTTATTAGGCGTTGCCATCCTCTCTTTTCGAGTATCTAGCTTCTAATTCAGAATCGCCGTTTTCTTATTCGGAGTCGCCGTCTTCTTGCTTGCTATCTTTGCTTACTTGCCTTGCTTGCTAGCTTTGTTGTTTGCCTTGTTTGCTTTGATTGCTTGCTTTGCTTGCGTTGCTTGCTAGCCTTGTTTGCTTTGATTGCTTGCTTTGCTTGTTTGCTTACGTTGCTTGCTTGCCTGGCTTGATTGTCTTGTTTGCCTTAGTTGTGTGCTTGCCTTGGTCGCTTGCTTGCTTGCTTGCCCGTCTTCCTTGCTTGCTTTCCTTGTTTGCCTTGCTTGCCTTGGTTGTCCGGCTTGCTTGCTTTGCTTGTTTGCCCTGCCTTGCTTAGATTTGATTGCGTTGCCTCCTTACTTTGTTTGCCTTATTTATTTATTTATTTATTTATTTACTTTACTTTACTTTACTTTACTTTACTTTACTTTACTTTACTTTACTTTACTTTACTTTACTTATTTATTTATTTGTGTACTTACTTATTTACTTAATTATTTATTTATGCATTTATTTATTTATTATTTATTTATTTACTTATTTATTTATTTATTTATTTATTTGTGCTTACTTATTTACTTAATTATTTATTTATGCATTTATTTATTTATTATTTATTTATTTACTTATTTATTTATTTATTTGTGTGCTTACTTATTTACTTAATTATTTATTTATGCATTTATCTATTTATTATTTATTTATTTATGTATTTATTTATTTATTTATTTATTTGTTACCTTATTTATTTGTTTACTTATTTATTTAATTGTTTGTTTATTTATTTATTCGTTGTTTTATTTATTTGTTTGTTTATTTATTTATTTATTCATTCATTCATTCATTCATTCATTCATTCATTTAGTGGCTCTTTCGCAACTCTCATTGCGAGAGGAAACTTGGTTTGAATAATTAAATAAATATAATAAAAGAGAGATCTTACAATATAATTCTTTGGCTGCTAGGGCAGCCAGGCCTCTCGCACACCACACGTAATGTCGGTTAACTCTTTCCATTTAAATAATAAACCCTTTTTTTCGTGAATGTTTTGTTCCGAAGCCATCGTCTGTGCACATCCGTGTCACTCTTTCTTTTTAATGGAGATGGATTTCAAGTTTAAAGTTCTGAGTTTGATTTATGAACAAGATTGACGTGAAGAAACTTCAGGCATCAGAAACGATACATGTGTCGAGGCCCACGTATTCTAATTACCAGTATATACTTCCAAAAAGCTATACAGATATTTCATTGTCATGTACAAATGACAGTTCTTAAAGACAAAAGAAAAGGAAATAGGCTACACAGAATAATGGGCGGTTTTATAACGAGGTTAGGGGCCGACTGTTTTTCTTGTTGCTGGACTTCAAATTTCTCGAAGCTGCCATCGGCATTACTTACGCCGCGTTGACTTCCCCTTCAGTGTTGCAGTATTTATGATACCAGAGTGGTGCTTAGTAATTGTGGACAATAACCCTCTGTAATCAGTGGACATGTAGGAAGGAACGGAATATGAGTGTTGTCCGCTTACGTAACTCCATAAATAAAATGTAACTGCATTCGCTATAGAATAAAAGAGATAGTGATCAGTATACAGGGTTTCTTCAAATTGAAATTAAAATTTAATGAGGGGAATTTTTGACAAAGTGCTGAGACACATCAAACCTTGTATTCAGGAAGAAAAGTTTTTTTTTGATGGAAAGTAAATATATTTTCCACTGTTTTGGAGTTCCCATGTTATCGCAATATTTTTACATAACACTCTATAGGCCTAATTGTTTTTAATATCAACATTTTTGTGCCGCTATGAGAGGTACACCATTGGCCTGCAAAAATTTAATGAAATTTATTTTTTTATATCTCAGCTACTATAAAAACTAAATTAATACATTTATTTATTTATTTCATTGGGTTATTTTACGACGCTGTATCAACATCTAGGTTATTTAGCGTCTGAATGAAATGAAGGTGATAATGCCGGTGAAATGAGTTCGGGGTCCAGCATCCAGCACTGAAAGTTATCCAGCATTTCCTCGTATTGGGTTGAGGGAAAACCCCGGAAAAACCTCAACCAGGTAACTTGCCCCGACCGGGATTCGAAACCCGGGCCACCTGGTTTCGCGGCCAGACGCGCTGACCGTTACTCCACAGGTGGGGACTAAAGGAATAAAACTTTTTATGATTCGTGTATATATAGACATACACTTTATAAAACACTATTCAGAATATTAAAATAAATAATAATTACCAGTGAAAATAATATCAAAGTTGCATAATTTTTTTTATAACTGTAAAGCATTTACATAATAAAATATACAATAAAATTAATTAAAAATCTGCATGATTCTTTTACTGGAATACTTTAAAGACCTACATCAACAACATAGTCTAGGATCTTTTATAATTCCTTCAGGAAATATTTTTTTCTTAATACAATTTTTTCAAAATTTAATATTTATGTAACGATTAAGAAAAATATACAGGGTGTTTAAAAAATACGGGGCATAATTTCAGGTATGTATTTCCCACATGTAGACAATCAAAATAGTTCATTACAACATGTGTCCGGAAATGCTTCATTTCCGTGTTATGGCCTTCACAACATTGAAATTCACCGGAACGTTTTTCTTTCCGCAGGTCGTTGTCATTACAGAAGATGTTCAAAATGTCCACCTCCTGCTTGAATACAGACCTCACATAGATGTCTCATTGATCTGCGAACACGATCCCAAACTCCAGGAGTATTGCGTATGTCCTCAGAACATGCCACAATTCGATTCCGAAGGGAATCCAAATCAGGCACCGGAGACGAATAAACCAATGATTTTAAATGGCCCCACAAGTAGAAATCGAGAGGCTTCAGATCAGGTGAGCGTGGAAACCAAGCCTCCAGAATCTCCTCCTGTACTTCTGGAGTTGTAGATCTTGGTCGTCCCCTTCCCAAACCAGGAGAGTTAAATTTTCCATACTCGCATAGACGGTCATGGGGACGTACAAATGTCTTCCGATCTGGACATTGTCGCTGTGGGTACCTCTCCTGGTACAAACGACGAGCCAGCGCAGCATTGCCGTCCGCCTTACCGTACATGAAGTGTATCTCTGCCAGCTCTTGATTTGAATACATGTCGCACAGTCTAACGCCTACACAACACTGAATGTAACCTTTGCCCCGGAATGAACTGTGAGAGTGCCCTCTTAATGTCTCCTTTGACGGCAACGACCTGCGGAAAAAAAACGTTCCGGTGAATTTCAATGTTGTGAAGGCCATAACTCGGAAATAAAGCATTTCCGGACACATGTTGTAATGAACTATTTTGATTGTCTATATGTGGGAAATACATACCTGAAATTATGCCCCGTATTTTTTAAACACCTTGTATATAGGCCTACACATACACACATTCTTTTTCTCTCTCTCTCTCTCTTTCTCTCTCGCTGTTATTTATACTCGCTTTAACATCTCTGGTCATATCGCGAGTTAATATTTTGGTTTAAATCCGAAGGCCTGTGTACTATTGTTGAGACTGGTTATATTGTTGTCAACTAGATGGCGACTGTATATGTATTACTGATTTGTTATGAATATGATTTCGGTGATGAATGAGGCCGGTGATATTCAGGGATGTTGTGGCCCGAATTTCCTGGCATTTGCCTTACGGTAGAGGGAACATCCTGAACAACCTCAACCAGGAAATTCAACCCGACCGGGAATCGAACCCGGGCCCTCTGCGTAAGAGACCAGCATGCTGACACCTACGCACATTCTTCTCCATCTCTTTCCCTGTACTTTTCATTCTGTCATTCATTTCTCTTGTTTTCCTCTGACATTTAATTCTTCTACTCTTTCTTCTCATAGATTTAACCCGCTTCTCTTGTTCTACCTCCTGACTCTTTTAATCCTCATTGTTTTCATTTCTTCATCAAACTTTTAGGTTGCTATTGTAGTCTAGAGCAGCAATATTCTTTTGTGCGAGATCGTGCGTATTTGCTTGGTTTCCGCACAAAACCAACCCGCGGTAAGTCTAAAATTCCACATTCAGTATTCCCAACCTAACACACACAACAATTTCCCTCTTCTTACCGCTTAAGTGACATATTCATTTTACTGATTTAGGCTTCTAACATATTATTTTTAGATACGTTCTATGTAGTAATAATTATAAATTTGAAACTTACCACTGCAATTTCACCTAAATTGCACTGTTAATTATGTTTTAAATATTTGCAAAAATTAAGTAAACTCTGCAACTCCACTAAAGTTACTGGATTCGTGATGCAAGTAGCATTAAGGAAGCCGTGAAAAAATCAACAAGATTCCAGATGCCGATGTTATTACTGCAATATGTTATATAAATAATATTGTTAAAATATTAAAATGATAAATAAATCATTACATAACCTTACCGTTTGTTTTAAGTTCGCATTTATGAACTGGGGGGGGGGGGAAGACAGACGTATATCACGGCTTGCTGGAGTATAGTAAACACAGAAAACATTTTAAAGCAACAATGTTGAAGATAGATATTTTTGTTTCACAAATTTGCCGTCATTGAACAGAAACCAAGATGGAGATTTCATTGCAACTAATTAGAAATTCGTCTATCAGGTATGTAATTAACGATCTTCGCACAAAATAATGTACGATACACGAGCGGTATGTTTTCTTTCAATTCTCGGAAATTAAAAAAGCTCAATTACGTTTCGCTTTTTCAAACTTTTCCTCGAACATGAAAACTTCAACATACCGCTCTTGTAAAGCATATTACTATTACGTGTAGTAATATTACCCTATTAGGCTAAATAATATTGTATTTAATAATAATCTTAAAGGCACATTTTTCTGTATTAAGCAGTGTTCCATAGTGCATAGCTAATTATTTATTGATTTTTTTATGTTCTTTACATTAACGTTAGTAACATTATTTTATGAAAATAATTAACGAAATGCTTCATAACTCTTTTAATAAACCACTAACGAAGATGGTACGTTTCACATAACTATAAATTTCCACGCGTAGGTACACCTTCCCTACCCAGGTTGATTATAAAAGATATGAAAGGGGAGGATACTTAGAGTCATCCTATACAGAACGCACCTGTTTTCTTCACGTTTTCCACTAATTAGATACGTTGTTGTCTGGTACCTACTCACTCAGTCATAACACAGACAACTTTTTATTATCTCTCGACTTTCCATTGATCTTGGCATGATGAACGGCAAATTCAACATTGTTACAGCTTTCTATTCATAACCATGCCAAGCTATAGAAACTTCTTTCCATTTTAAAGAAGACCAGATAGTAGCACATCCTTTCACGTCTAGAGTAGACATAAAACCTATTCGGAAGCAATTCAGATAGCGCTTGCAGCAACAAATGCTGCGAACATTAGTTCGATTCCCGGCAGGGAGGTAGTATTTTCTCTTCCTGTCAAGTAATGAGCGTCTGTCTCTTATCATGTTTGCTTTATGTTCTTTGGACCTAGTTTGTATTCCAACAGCAAGTGGAGTTGCTTTCCCTGCCATGGATAAATAGCGTCTGCCCTTGTTTTATTTATTTATTTATTTATTTATTTATTTATTTATTTATTTGTTTGTTTGTTTGTTTGTTTTGTTTTGTTTTGTTTTGGTTTGTTTGTTTGTTTGTTTATTTGTTTGTTTGTTTGTTTGTTTGTTTGTTTGTTTGTTTGTTTGTTTGTTTTTTTTGTGTTGATCTTTGATGTGGTAGAGTATAGGTCTGTCATATCCAGGCAGCTATTTCTATTCCCAAACGTACAGCGGATCGAGTAGTTTCTTCTGCTACATCTATTAGTCACGTGGATGCGTACCTAAGCAGGATAGAATTGAAAGCAGGTACGCATGGAGTCATTGAATAACAATGATGTAATGTATTATAAATATGTCCCTGTAACGTCATATGACGTAGAAAGAACATTCTCTTGGTTTAAACAAATTTTAAGTGATGTTTGTTAAAGAATTTCATTTCATAATATCAGAATATAGGCTAAGTTTTCGGTTACTGCAACGGGATAAGTTTTGATAAATTAATTATTTGTATATATTTTGTAAAAAGTAAATATTGCTAATTTGTATAATGCTTTTTGTTATTATTTTGTCATTTTCTTAGCTTAAAAGTTTTTTACAGACAGTTATAGTAAAAGATATGGATTTCATCATCTCAGAATAGGCCTATATGCTTTTCCTTCTTGAGTCTTGCGTACACTACTTTTAACACTTTATTACAGAAGATTGATAAATGGGCAACTTACTAGTGTTATATATTTAAGCACGTGGGCTTACAGCTGTTTCGGTACATACACCATCGTCAGAGCCTACTGGATCATAGCGTCATCAACAGGCAGCGATATCAAGATGACGCTATGATCCAGTAGGCTCTTACGATGGTGTATGTACCGAAACAGCTGTAAGCCCACGTGCTTAAATATATAACACTAGTAAGTTGCCCATTTATCAATCTTCTATATGCCTTTGTTCACCGTAAAACAATTTCAGCTTCGTCTATCATCTTCCAATAGTTTCAAATAGACCAAGGATAGCCTACAGCAGATGTAGTAGACCTGTCGTAATTCAGACGATTCTGCCGGACCTGGGTGATGTGTAAGGGAATCGATAGATGATACCTAACAGTGAATCACGATACTTATAATAATGCAATCTTCAGGTCAATAAGGATGCAGCAGGATGTAGTAACATGATTGGAAAAACAGATGACATGGATCTCAGGAGGCTGCAGAACTTTCAAGGGAGACGGAAGTGCTTTCTTGGTTGCTTACGCGTCGGATCTGGATGTTGAGTAGCTGAATCGATAGATGGCACCGAACGATGAATCATGATACTGAAAGGAATACATCCTGTGGACTTAAATAATCATCCCTATCTAAGGAGGTCAGCTTTGCTTTGCAAACCTTCGCGCCCTCCTCCGCAAAAGGGGAAAAAACTGTCTTTATAAATTATTCCATTCTTCAAAAGACTACAAAAATAAGCATATAAGCACTTTAGTGGAAGTTGCGAACAAAATCGGTCATTTCCAAAATAGTATTTGTTTCAGGAAGTAGAAAAACCTGTATCGAGCCTTCACATTACCCCAAAGTTACTTCATAACAAACCTATATTTTCAATAATTTTATGTTATATTCTCTGTTAACAACAATCATCAGAGGGTAAGGACAACGCTTGCTTACATCCTAAGACAACAAGGATTAGAAGTCCATGAAGAAGTGCATTGTATCTCGGATTATGATTCAACAATACGGGCAGATAGGCTATTGCTGTCATTGATAGAAAAAAGAACACACGAACAATATTAGATCCGACTATCAGGTTTCAAGAGATGCACAAGAGCCAAAATCTACTGATGATAAAAAGATAATCATCTATGAACCTTGCATTCCTTATTTTATCAAGCAGTACTTAGGTCTATAAAATCATGGCTAATCGTTGGTCAGTACACAGACTTCTTTTTAGAGTTCGTGGTACCATATCCATATACACCCATAACCTTTAAAATCAAAGGGATTCACATTTTACAATGCTGAGAAAATCCTTAGAGAAATTCTTACTTACTTACTTACTTACTTACTTACAAATGGCTTTTAAGGAACCCGGAGGTTCATTGCCGCCCTCACATAAGCCCGCCATCGGTCTCTATCCTGTACAAGATTAATCCAGCCTCTATCATCATATCCTACCTCCCTCAAATCCATTTTAATATTATCTTCCCATCTACGTCTCGGCCTCCCCAAAGGCCTTTTCCCCTCCGGCCTCCCAACTAAAACTCTATATGCATTTCTGGATTCGCTCTTACGTGCTACATGCCCTGCCCATCTTAAACGTCTGGATTTAATGTTCCTAATTATGTCAGGTGAAGAATACAATGCGTGCAGTTCTGCGTTGTGTAATTTTCTCCATTCATCTGTCACTTCATCCCTCTTAGCCCCAAATATTTTCCTAAGCACCTTATTCTCAAACATCCTTAATCCCTATTCCTCTGTCAAAGTCAGAGTCCAAGTTTCACAACCATATTGAACAACCGGTAATGTAATTGTTTTATAAATTTTAACTTTCAGATGTTTTCACAGCACACTAGATGACAAAAGCTTCTCAACCGAATAATAACAGCCATTTCCCATATTTATTCTGCCTTTAATTTCCTCCCGAGTGTCCTTTATATTTGTTACTGTTGCTCCAAGATATTTAAATTTTTCAACCTCTTCGAAGGATAAATCTCCAATTTTTATGTTTCCATTTCGTACAATATTCTGGTCACGGGAGACTCATATAGAGAAATTCTAAAGGACTCAATTCAAATTTTGCAGTTTCATCTCTGTTTCAAGTAATATGATTCACTTAATTTTCTCTTGAAATGTATTGTATATATTTTCATTGTTTCATTGTAAACTTTTATAATATGTATTTGTTTTCTGGATCCTTGTGGTCAGATTGTTTTTATTTTATAAACCATATATATTGCACTATTTAAATAATTCATCTTCCAGCATTGTTTTTAGTTGGCTATTTTACGACGCTTTATCAACTGCTCTGGTTATCTAGCATCTGAGTGATACGAGTCCAGAGTCCAGCGTCGACAATTACCCAACATTTCCTCTTACTGGATTGAGAGAAAACCCGAGAAAAATCTCAACCAGGTAACTTGTCCCGACCAGGATTTGAACCCGGGACCGCTCGTTTCATGGCTCAAGGTTTTTAAACAAATGTCTTTCAAGACGTGCACAAGTTACTATTGTTACATACCTCTCAGGCTCTTAAACGTAAGTTAATCACTGCTGCGATATGTTTATTATAGGTAGACTGTAAAGATTTTCTTAGGTAGGTTCATAAATACCGAAATAATAAAGAAAAAATATGAAGTAATATCACTAACGTTCAAGAACTTCTCCCCAATAGAGATGCAAGTTTTTAGATCATTTCTGAAATAGAGAGTTGCAGCAAGTTAAATTGTCCGACCAAAGGGAATGACTTTCGCCTCAATAAGGAACTGCACGATTGTAAAGAAGCAAAAAACATTATAAGCTATAATGAGCCTGACGAAGCGTATTCAATTTTTCAGTAGCCTAACAACACGCGCTAGTGCATAGGCACAAAAACAGATTCGAAAGCTACATAAAAATTAAGTCCCGTTACCAGCGTTGAATTAACATGCTATTATGGTCTGTTGACATCGAGCAAGTAACCGACGTGCTCCGCAACGCACGTTCGTATCATCATTCTTATTTTCTTTGCTTCTTGAATTTTTATACAGGAAGATTTCCTGAACAAGGACTTCAAAATTAATGCAAAATTAAGTACTGATATCTGGGCATATGTTTACTATAATGATTATTGTTATTATTATTGCTATAATAATATATTATTATTATTATTATTATTATTATTATTATTATTATTATTATTATTATTATTAAACACTATCAAAACTTTTGGAAACCATGACATCATTCCAAAAATAATTACTTCAATCATTAAAGGATCTGTGACAATTCTGAAAAATCATTTATACGGAATATCATAATCTCCCTCCCTTCTCTATTCGTTAGTGTGTGATTGTTACATATATATGTACAAATTTATTATTTCTTAAACTTAAGCTCCTAGTTCACATTTCAATTTGACTCATCTATCTTACTGTAATCATTACTATTCTTATATGTGTGTTATTCTGTGTTTTTGGCAACCCAGGATGCCTGGGCAGACTATTTCTTGAAATAAATTTTATATTATTATTACTACTACTACTGCTACTAATTAATACTACTTCTGGTACTGCTATTGCTACTGTGGCTGCTACTACTACTACCACCACTACTACTACTGCTACTATTACTGCTACTACTACTACTGCTGATACTATTACTACTGCTACTGCTACTATTACTGCTACTTCTGCTGCTGCTGCTACTACTACCACTACTATTACTACTACTACTACTACTACTACTACTACTACAACAACAACAACAACAACAACAATAACTAACTGTTTAGGAATCGTATTTTACGGATTATGTGACTTTTGTAAATGTGATCTTATGTGTGATTTAAGAAGTGTACCATTTTTGCAAGCATGCGAATTTTTGCTAGCTTGCAATAGGCCTATATTATTGTTCGTGGTTTCTGGATGTTCCTGTTTCTGAAATTTTGTCGTTTTGAACTTGTTAGTTTTAGTATAGTGTATTTTTTTTATATATTTGGGGGTGTATGACTTTTTACTTTGTGCATTTTTCGTGAGTGTGTGTTTCTGAAGTACTTTATGTGGTTTTAGCAGTGTGCATGTAGATTTACATTTTGTGGTTTTGCAAGTCTGTGTTTTTGGTATTGTGTATTTCTTTAGATTTATGTTTTTATAAGTTTCTGAATTAGCATCGTGTGTGTGTTTTTTTTTTTTTTTTTTTTTTTTTTTTTTTTTTTTTTTTTTTTTTTTTTTTTTGTTTGTTATTTTAGGCATTTTGTATTTCTTGTGAAATTGTGAGGTATTATTGTTGACATGTATTTTTTTTATATTTCTTGCTTTTGAAAGTGTGTTTCAATTGTGTATTTACTTTTAATTTTTTTAGTTTTTGGAAGTTTAAGTTGATATTCTGTACTTTCTAAATTGTTTCAAATTTGTAATTTTTGGTATTTTGTATTTTTTGTGTTTTTGGAAGCATGTTTGTTATACTTGGGATTGTACACTCTTTTTAATTTTTTTTATTTTTGGGAATGTATGATTATTGGTATTGTTATTTTTTTGAGATTGTGTGTTTCTGTAAAAGTGTGATTTATTTTTTTTTTGCATTGTGTATTTGTTTCAGATTATGTGTTTTTGGAAATGTGTGATTTTTAGCATTGTATATTTTTTAGTTTTTCTTTAATTATGATCTTTTGCATTGTGTATTTGTTTCAGATTATGTGTTTTTGAAGTGTGTGATTTTTGGCATTGTGTATTTTATTACGAGTACATTTCATGTTCTTGGAAGTGATTATTGGAATTGTGATGCTATTGTTGTTAATACTTTTCCTTAAACTTCACAAACACTCCCTTAACGAATATTAATAAACTGAGCCGAAATTCAGCCAAGTAGGAACTATGATGACTTTTTGACTACAGAGCTCGCTAGTTCTGCTCCAGATCTGTGCAAGGTTCACGTTATGCTCAACAGTTTTTCCTTCTGAATTAGGCTACTACTTTTCTTTCACAATGGCTAGCTAACTGGCTTTTCGTAGGCTGGATCCGGGACGTACCCATTTAACTTGTGCTCAAATCGGCCCATTTTACATCCGATGTGCTATGATCGTTCCAATCCGACAGGTGAAATTTGTGAATCCTATGCTGACAGAAGGCAAACTCGCTTTCCGTCTAAGTACGACGGTGGCTCCCTCATTCTTATTATCAGAATTCTTTGAATCACCGTCGTTGATACGCTCATCATAAAATCATCATCATCATTGTTACTTTCATACAGTGTTATAATCAATAGTACATTATGCAACGAGCCTATAATGGTACTAATTAAGACGCGAGTATGTTTGTTTATGAAACGAGCGCAAGCGAGTTTCATAATTTTCATACGAGCGTCTTAATTACCATTATAGGCAAGTTTCATACGACTTTTTATGCTCGACCATATTTCTAACTTGAAATTATTCATAAGTATTCATGTTATGGTTATCTAAGTGTGGAGCGGAACTGACCTTCTAAATTGTGAGATGTGCGCAGACGCGAAAGTATTGATTTTTTCCGAGGAACGAATGTCATTGACCTTGATATAATCTAGAGAATAACATGAACATTAATCTTGATATAACCTGGGAATTGATTTAGAATTGAAAAACGAGATGACAAATTGAATTTATTTGAATATTACTTACAATTAACGCTAATTATTATAGTAACAGAATATAACCTTCTGCGACAGTAATGGATTTCCAGCCTCCATAACGTTTCGCTAGTTGTCTTTCGATTGCATTTCAGAGAATAACCGATACTTGCGCTTTTATAATGGTACAATGGTGATTTCTCATTGGCTGAACAACTGAACTATAATGAATAGGTGTACTTTAATGAGGTCTATTAAAGGGCTACTACCAGGTGTATAATTACTACATTTTGGCATGGTCGAGCATAAAATTAATTAAATTACAGTACGGTATTTTCTTTTATTATATTATCATCATTTAGACTAATGCAATCTTCGGTTCAGCTACCTTTTTTATCATCAAAGCTATTTAAATCACCGCCATCGTTACGATCATCATCATCTTCATCATTTCTGTCGTCATAATTGCTCTCGTCGTTTTTCGTTAATATAACAACTCACGCACTGAATTCTTATTAAACAATAATTTGTCAGAAAATAATGAAGGCCTACTAAAGTTATACAAATCGGAATACTATAAAATTTATCTTAATTCAGATTCTTTAGGCTACATAAAAAAATTGAAGACGAAATTCGATCGTAAATGTAGATTATTTTCTTAATAGCTCATGCTGGAAATTTATTGACACGAAAACTTGAAGATAAAAAGAGGATCCTTTCTTTGTAATATCCAGAGCTGCATTCATTTTATATATCTTAATTTAAAATTAAAAAAATAATTAACAGCTGTTTTTACGAACATAAAGGGAGAATATGTAGACAAATGAAGGAGGTTCGCAGAGGTCTTTCACTCCTCCCATATGATAGCGGGCAACAGGGTCACGTCTACCTCACGCTGTAGATTATGCTGATAGTTCTAATTACCGTACGCCTCGTGCTTTGACCAATAGCCTTCGCGTATCCACACGCTGCTAACACGCCTACCGGAAGTTACGATATGTCTGTTACGCGCCCCAGTTCCACAGAAATAAAAACATACACACCAACAACAAATAACATAAGCAAAATGGCGTTTTATAGCAGCGGAATATTTAACCAATGAGGAGAAGTCGTGTTTGCTGGTTTATATCATTAGCATGTAGACCCGTATCTTCCCCGCCGACACCTGCAATTAAAGGATAGCCGGAAGCAACCGACAGGGCTCCACAAGCCGTCTCGGGTTATTATTAAGGTGGAGAGTCGTAAATTGGCATCCAAACATCGAAATACGACGTTTTAGTAACTGATAGTTACGTCTTATCAATTGTGGGTTTTGTGTAAAATGGGTTGAACACTTTTAAAATTAGTTAAAATAATAAACCGCACCGTACGGTGCTGGTACTTGGCCATAAATACGGAAAAGCTTAAAATATTTCACACGGTGGATACGCAAGAAGATACGCAATGGGGCAAGTTCCGGTTCAAATACCGTTCATAAATAAGGAGGAAATTAAAAAATTAGTGTCAGTAAGATCTAGCAGTTTTTCATTATGCTTTTCAAAAGTTTCACAACATTTCTCTTTCTCCACAATGTTATCAACAGTAATCTCGCTAGAAGTTTTGATTTATCTAGAGAAAATCAAAACTCGAGTGGGATTTAATTGACTATTACACGATTAGAAGAAAGTATATGAAGATTAGAAGTAACGAAGTACTCCAATACAATAAAATATTAATTGACTTACGAAAATGCAACTTTCTTCAAATGTATTATTGTACCATCTCAACATTACAAATATTACGCTAGATGCATGCTAAATAGCAGTAGTGAGCAATGCCTTCTCGTCGAGAAGTTCTCGTTCTATTATACACGATGGCAATTTTACTAGTCAAGAAGGCTTTGTTGATTCAGTTTCATTTTTATTAAAATGCAACATTCCACTTCAATTATCCGAATCCCAGTAATCAACGTCACTTGACAGATGATTTTCAATAAATCTTAATATTAAACAATCTCTGATACGTGACTATCCATAATATCATATAGCAGAAGCTATAACATAACCTAACTAATATACACAAGTGTTAGAAAAGTTTTAATTAACGACGATGACATAAAAAATAAACATGAATAATTTTAAAAGGAATAATTATTGAATGTACAATTTTCAGATTTGAATGTGGTTGGTGGTTCAATTGATGTTATATTGGACGTGTGCGTAATAGAAGTGGAACTCGTTGATTTAGGCCTACATGGTGTATTCAACTTATTCAGAATTTCCGAATGAATAATTTTAAAAGGAATAATTATTGAATGTACAATTTTCAAATTTGAATGTGGTTGGTGGTTCAATTGATGTTATATTGGACGTGTGCGTAATAGAAGTGGAACTCGTTGATTTAGGCCTACATGGTGTATTCAACTTATTCAGAATTTCCGAATGAATAATTTTAAAAGGAATAATTATTGAATGTACAATTTTCAAATTTGAATATGGTTGGTGGTTCAATTGATGTTATATTGGACGTGTGCATAATAGAAGTGGAACTCGTTGATTTAGGCCTACATGGTGTATTCAACTTATTCAGGATTTCCGAATGGTGCTCTTCATTTATTTGTAATGACTTTCAAATATGACTCGCATTGGCATTCAAGAGCAAGAATTAATAAAGATCACTGGTCATAACTATGCATCTTCCCTGAAACCCTATTTACAAATAAATGAAGAGCACCATTCGGAAATCCTGAATAAGTTCAGGGATACACCATATACATCACCGAGTTCCACTTCTTTTACGCACACGTCCAATATAACATCAACTGAACCACCAACCACTAAAAAATTAAAATTTGAAAATTATACCTACTTTCAATAATGGTTTCTTTTAAAATTATTCATGTTTATTTTTTATTTCATCATCGTTAATTAAAATGTTTCTTGTTTATTTCATCATTCCTAATTAAAACTTTTCTACACTCGTTTATATTATTTAGGTTATGTTATAGCTTCTGCTATATGATATTATAGCTTCTGCTATATGATATTATGGATAGTCACGTATCAGAGATTGTTTAATACTAAGATTTATTGAAAATCATCTGTCAAGTGACGTTGATTACTGGGATCGGAATAATTGAAGTGGAATGCAACTGTTTTAATAAAAATGAAACTGAATCAACAAAGCCTTCTTGACCAGTAACCGTCCACAAAGTTCAATGAAGATTCCATAGTTGGCACAACTGATAAGAAAACAGCTATTCATAACACACTACTGCCATCTACTAGCGTAATATTTATAATGTTGAGATGGTACAAATTTGAAGACAGTTTTCTACTTTCGTAAGTCAATTAATATTTTATTGTATTGGAGTACTTCGTTACTTCTAATCTTTATATAGTTTCTTCTAATCCTGTAATAGTCAATTAAATCCCACTCGAGTGTTGATTTTCTCTAGATAAATCAAAACCTCTAGTGAGATTACTGTTGATAATTTCTGTGTAACGAAGAAAAGTCACTCTCGATAATACCACGATTAAGACGTTAGACCTCATACGTAAATTGTAACTACAATTTAAGTACCGGTAGATAAACATAATTAATTTTCAGAATTTTACTTCGTAAACTGTAAAATTCGTGAATATGTTGGGAGAAAATACACAAACGATTAGGGAAAACACGGAAATTTTACTTGAAGCAAGTACAGCGATCGGTTTGGAAGTAAATCCCGAAAAGACAAAGTATATGATTATGTCTCGTGACCAGAATATTGTACGAAATGGAAATATAAAAATTGGAGATTTATCCTTCGAAGAGGTGGAAAAATTCAAATATCTTGGAGCAACAGTAACAAATATAAATGACACTCGGGAGGAAATTAAACGCAGAATAAATATGGGAAATGCGTGTTATTATTCGGTTGAGAAGCTCTTATCATCCAGTCTGCTGTCCAAAAATCTGATAGTTAGAATTTATAAAACAGTTACATTACCGGTTGTTCTGTATGGTTGTGAAACTTGGACTCTCACTCTGAGAGAGGAACATAGGTTCAGGGTGTTTGAGAATAAGGTGCTAAGGAAAATATTTGGGGCTAAGAGGGATGAAGTTACAGGAGAATGGAGAAAGTTACACAACACAGAACTGCACGCATTGTATTCTTCACCTGACATAATTAGGAACATTAAATCCAGACGTTTGAGATGGGCAGGGCATGTAGCACGTACGGGCGAATCCAAAAATGCATATAGAGTGTTAGTTGGGAGACTGGAGGGAAAAAGACCTTTAGGGAGGCCGAGACGTAGATGGGAGGATAATATTAAAATGGATTTGAGGGAGGTGGGGTATGATGATAGAGACTGGATTAATCTTGCACAGGATAGGGACCGCTGGCGGGCTTATGTGAGGGCGGCAATGAACCTTCGGGTTCCTTAAAAGCCATTTGTAAGTAAGTAAGTAAGTAAACTGTAAAATTTCGGCTGTCTGATGTTTGGTACTTGATGGAATGAGAATGAGATAGTCCAAAGCCACACTTTTAACACAAATGATTTTTGTGCAAGTTCATTTCTTATATATATATATATATATATATATATATATATATATATATATGGGGAAGCTACTAGTAAAATATTATAAAACAAATGATGTACTTAAGTATACGTCGAAGAAATTACGATACCGCACCTAATAGCATTGGGCTCTAAACCTTAACACTCTCTCCTGTAAAATGTTATTTGTGTAGCTTAGGAATATATAATTCTCACCCCTTCATTTATTTATACTAATATAATAAGTTATACAACAGTTATTGGAGCAACAGTAACAAATACAAATGAAACTCGAGAGGAAATTAAACGCAGAATGAATGTTAGATATGCCTGTTATTATTCGGTCGAGAAGCTATTGTCATCTAGTGTGCTCTCAAAAAAATCTGAACGTTATAATTTATAAAACAGTTATATTACCGGTTGTTCTGTATGGTTGAGAAACTTGGACTCTCACTTTGAGAGAAGAACAGAGATTAAGGGTGTTTGAAAATAAGGTGCTTAGGAAATTATTTGTGGCTAAGAGGGATGAAGTTACAGGAGAATGGAGAAAGTTATATAACGCACAACTGCACGCATTGTATTCTTCACCTGACATAATTAGGAGCATTAAATCCAGACGTTTGAGATGGGCAGGGCATGTAGCAAGTATAGGTGAATCCAGATATGCATATAGAGTGTTGGTTGGGAGGACGGTGGGATAAAGACCTTTGGAGAGGCCGAGACGTAGATGGGAGGATAATATTAAAATGGATTTGAGGGAGGTGAGATATGATGCTAGGGACTGGATTAATTTTGCTCAGGATAGGGACCGATGGCGGGCTTATGTGAGGGCAGTAATGAACCTGCGGGTTCTTTAAAAGTCATTTGTAAGTAAGTAGGCCTATGCAATAGTTTTTTATGTATTAAGGGAGGTAAGTAGTTTTTACTAGTCTAGAATGATTTTACACCCTAGCGATGTCGAGATCTGCAATTAAGCAGTCCGAGACTAGTCAATTCTCCTACTTAACTCAGGAATTGCATATAAAGTTTTTTCTACTCCCACATTTTACGTAATAAAATTAATTTCTTCATTTTACATTATTTAATATCAGAACTGTCGTAAGGATCGTTGACTTTTGAGTATTCTTTTGTTTGTTGCTATGCGACTACTGAACGATTATTTTCACATACGCTCCTAGGGAAGTAATGTCACTTACGTCCCGTCATTAATAGTAGCCAATATTTTCACGGTAAATTCCCTAAAAACAAGCTAATAACAGCATATTTACGACAATGAGAGTGGGGGGGGGATAAATAAAAATAAGAAAATCAGGAACGCCCGTATAATCAAGCTCGTGTTCGGATGTAGTACCATTTAATAGAAGAAATACAAACCTTAATACACATAAATATTACTTCTTGTTTATGAAAACTGATATTTAAAGTGTTAAACATAAAAAAGTGAATAATTTATTACATTTTCTTACAGATATCCTTATTTATTTACGTAATATGTATATATATATATATATATATATATATGTTAATTATTCCTATATTTACTTTTCATTTATTGACTTCTTTATTGGCATAGTTATTTACTAATTAATCATATCATATTTTATTTACTGACATACAGAGCAATTTGGCATCAGTAGGAGAAGAGGTATACGAGATGTGTCATTGGACTGTTGTGTACAATCGGCGAAAGATACTTAATAGTACATTATGCAACGAGCCTATAATGAAGGTAATTAAGAAGTGAGTATGGATATTTATGAAACGAGCGCAAGCGAGTTTCATAATTTTCATACGAGCTTCTTAATTACCTTTATAGGCGAGTTTCATACGACTTTTTATGCTCGACCATATTTCTAACTTGATATTATTAATTTTATTGTATCTGACCTGGAGCAATGTCCCGTATGTTGTGAGATGTGCGCAGACGCGAAAGTATTGATTTTTTCCGAGGAACAGATGTCCACATTGACCTTGCTAGGCCATAAGAACCTACAGAGATAACATTGAAATAAAATTAGACATTGAAAAACGAGATGACAAATCGAATTTATTTGAATATTATTTACAATTAACGCTAATTATTATAGTAACAGAACATAACCTTCTGCGACAGTATTGGATTTCCGGCCTCCGTGACTTTTCGCTAATTCTCTTTCGATTGCATTTCCGAGAATAATCGATACTTGCGGTTTTATAACGGTGGAAAGCTGACCTGTCATTGGCTGAACAGTTGTAACCTGAGTCGTCATTGGCTGAAAGACCTGACGTTTAATGAGTAGGTGTACTTTAATGACATACATTAAAGGTCTGATACAAGGTGTATAATTACTACATTTCGGCATGGTCGAGCATAAAGAAAAAAAAAGTACATGTAGTAAAGAAAGGCTTCTGACAGAGTGGATTGGAAAAAAAATATGGGAATAATGAAGAAAATCAGTGTGGATTGGAAAGAGGGAGTAGGCTGTTCAGTAACCTTTATAATGAAACGAGTCAACGTCAAGACAGGAAATGTCAAAGGGAAGTCGGAGTACGAAAAGGATCCTTTACCACCTCCTACAACGTTCAAAATCTACTTGGAGAATTTAGTGAAGAACTGTTTTCAGAATATGGTGGTGTTAGCAGAAGAGGAGACGATACTACTAGAATACTAAGGAAATGCTGTTGTAGTTAAATGACACCAGTAATACTAATTGTAATATTATTTGTAATTGTAATTGTAAATTTAATACTAATTGTAATTTTATTGTTGATATTGTAGTTGGAATCTCCTGGTAGAGGGGCAGAGAAGACCTGACGGCCTTATCTCTACCAGATTAAATAAATAAATACTAATACTAATACTAAACGGCATGGGATGAAGCAAACTAGGCGAAGAAAATGGTTAATGGAAGAAAAATAAAGAAGATAAACGTGGGAATTCGAAATGAGGACAGATTCAAATACTGGGTGTTCAGTTCAAAATGTGTCATGGTTCGCTGTATGCCGTCATGTGGCTAGCCGATGAGCCTAGAGAATTCAATCTTCCTACACTTCCGCAGAGGTGTATAACCTAAGAGGCAGAGAAGTTGCCTAGCAAGTGTGGCGTTCATTCTGAAGAGTACATACCGATACGTACGGTAACGCCGGTAGTGGCAGGAATGTGAACTGTTTGGAAATACGTACTGTCGGGATATGGGGAGAGGGTTAAGACGATTACTTACGTATTTGTTGACATTAACTTCGACGGTCAACATTTGATTTGTGTTGTGGAATGTTACCGTACGCAACCGATGATAACAAATACCCTGCGTACGACTTGCCGGCGCAAAACACAGTTCGAAAGAGGTTATGGTAGCACACAGACCGTACAGACCGCCATCTGTTGCTACGACGTTCAAGTTATACCGTACACGTTCTCAAGTTCAGATTGAAGAACGCCTTAAATAATAGGCAACTTCTCTAACATATAAGCTGAAACTCGCTTCAAATCGGTGACCCAACAACAGTGACGTCATGACACACTTTGAAATGAACACCCAGTACTTAGTGTGTACTATTAGTAAGATGAATTGCTGCAGCAAGTCAAAAGAACGACAGCAATGGCAAAACAACCTTTTAATAGAAAAACGAAAATTTTCTGTGGATTTCTGGAAAAAGAACAAAGGAAGAGATAAGAAAAGTGCTTTGTTTGAAGTGTGGCATTGTATGGGAGGTAGGAACATGGACATTACGACGAAGTGAAGCAAAACGACTATAAGTATTTGAAGTGTGGATCTGGAGAATGGAGCGAGTGACAAGGGCAGACAGAATAAGAAATGAAGCTGTGCTAGAAAGAGTGGGTGAAGAAAGATAATAATGAAACTGATCAGGAAGAGGATAAAGGAATTGGCTGGGTCACTGGCTAAGAAGAAAATGAATACTGAAGGATGCATTGGAAGAAATGGTGAACGGAAAAAATGTTAGGTCAGAAGAAGATATGAGATGATAGACAACATTAAGCTACATGGGTCGTATGCGGAGACTAAGAGGAAGAGCAAAATGACTTACTTAAACCAGAATGTTAATTATTTATTTTTTATTCATTCATTCATTCATTCATTCATTCATTCATTCATTCATTCATTTATTCATTCATTACATATTTGTTTGCTTCTTTATTTCTTGCGTTGCTTATTTACTTATTTGTTTTTACTCGTGTCTTTGTTAATTTATTTGTTTTATTTATTTATTTCTTGTCATTTAACTCAGTAAAACAATACATCAAGCAACTACAAAAAAATAATCACCAACAAGAACTGGACATAAACATTTCGCAATAACGTAGGAAATTACTGAAGGATATACCTCCTGAACCCAGAAGACTAGCAGTTGCAAGCTTTCGTCTTAACACTGAACATGACATCCTGGGTAAACACCTCAATCGTCTTGGCATCCTTCCATCTGCATCCTGCATTTTGTCCCATCAACAGGAAGACATGGATAGACAACATCTTGCAAAATGCCCTGCTCTGAAATCCTCCAAGGAAGTCGATCGCTACTGGGAAGCCAAATCCCGAATGTTTTTAATTACTTAATCCATAGTTTTGTTCACCACTTTCTTGTTTTTCCCTCAGTCAATGATAATAAATATAATGTACTAGCCATTAGGGAAATAAATAAATTTATTTCTTGTTTGTTTCTTTCTTTATTTTCTGTTTACTTATTTATTTGTTTACGTATTTACTTGTTATTTATTTACTAACTTATTTGTTTATTTTTTTATTTTATGTGTTTAGTTAGAGTAAACTAGGGTCTGTTGGACAGTCGGGCATGTTGGACACTCTGTACTTTAACGTGTTACCACGCCACTTGTGGGCACCACATTCTGCTAGAAGTCAATGACGGAAATAGCCCCTCTCGTCCCTACTTCCTTCATTGACTTCTAGCTGAATGTGGTGCCCACAAGTGGCGTGGTAACACGTTAAAGTACGGAGTGTCCAACATGCCCGACTGTCCAACAGATCCTAGCTTACCCTATTTGTTTATTAATGTATCTATTTATTTATTGTTTGTTGTTTGTTTATTTACATTTTTACTTATTTAGTTGATAATTATTTATCTATTTACTTACTTATTTATTTCCCTGTTTTTATATTTTATTTATTTTATTTAATTTATTTATTTTGCTAATAATTGAAACATAAAATCTAATATAAACAGAAAAACTTTACCTCGCCCCTGAAAGAGTAGAACTCGTGCTCAGGGGCGGATTCCTGAATTAAAATTAAGAAGTATATAATACAATTTGTCTTATGTCTACTACGCAATAAGAATATGTAAATTTAAATTTACAATTTTTCAATTTTTATAAAATCCATACATAACTTTTTAAATTTAATACTAGAACTATTAGAATTGACAAGATTAGGATATTTAAATATAAATTTATTACGGTATATATTCTTGGGCCTAAATTACTACTGTGATTAAATACTGTAGCTGTGTTACATTTTGGTTCAAACAATCTTAAAGAATTCATACCTTTTGTTTCATAAATATGAGAATACAATACAAAATTATTGAGATTGTTATGTATGAATTTCATTAATACAGTATACTCAATTTGTCTTAGTTTAAGAACATTAAAGTCTAAAAATAATTTTTGAGATTTTTTTATCTGCTTTATTTATGTATTTATTTATTTATGTATTTATTTATTTATTTATTTGTTTACTTATTTATTTTATGTGATTAGGAATTTGTTTATTTATTTATTTTCATTATTTATTTACTTATTATTTATTTATTTATGTTTATTTTTCTTGTTTGTCTTCTTTATTTGTTTATTTTTCCATTGTTATTTTGTGTGTATGAATGCAATAACTTAAAAATAAGTCGTAGAGTCCGGTATAGCCTATAGAGTGAAATCTATTACCAGACACTTAGTCATTAGATGCGTGTCAAGCTCAACCGCTAGAATATATTTTAATGATCCAGTTTTCTGCAACAGACATAATTATACTGTAGCTATTCCTGTCCGTCATTTGTAATGAAGTTGGCTTATCAGAAATAGCGTATCATACATGAAAGGAGAACAGAAGACGGTTGCTCACGTACGCCTGCATAACGATTTATAAATGATTTAGTGTAGCCTATGCACATGGCCAGCTTGCCCTAAATTGGATCACGCTTATTCTCTCAGTTCCGACAGAATTTAAGAGCAAACAGCATTAACGCTATGTAATGTATCAGATGAGAGCAGCTGGAATGGAGGGGCACAGCATCAGCTGCAAACAGGGTATTAACCAATTGCACTGGCTGGCACCCTGCAAGTCGGGCGGCTGCACACAGATAGTAATTGATCATGAACCGCACAGGAAACGCATGCGAGTCAATACGTGTTGCGGACTTCTTAGAGAACGGAAATAAAATAAATGCTTCCTGCTTTAAAGAAATCCTGTGTACATTTGCAATCAAAAATTTCTGGTGAACAACGATTCCGAGAGAGCCTTTCCTTGAATACGTCTATTACTGTGTAGGTAGCCTACTTATTTATTTATTTGTCTGTCTGTCTGTCTGTCTGTCTGTCTGTCTGTCTGTCTGTCTGTCCATCCATCCATCCATCTCTATCTATCTATCTATCTATCTATCTATCTATCTATCTATCTATCTATCTATCTATCTATCTATCTATCTATCTATCTATCTATCTATCTATCTATATATATATATATATATATATATATATATATATATATATATATATATATATCTATCTATCTATCTATCTATCTATCTATCTATCTATCTATCTATCTATCTATCTATCTATCTATCTATCTTCTATCTATCTATCTATCTATCTATCTATCTATCTATCTTCTATCTATCTATCTATCTATCTATCTATCTATCTATCTATCTATCTATCTATCTATCTATCTATCTATCTATCTATCTATCTATTCTGGTGTAGTTAAGGCAATCAGGCCTTCTCTTCCACACCACCAGAAATACAGATACAATAATAGAAATAAAAATAAAAAAAATCACACTATAAACAAATAAAGCCACACAAAAATATACACAGGTTGCAGTCACACAAACTTTAGATGAGTGATTAAGTATCGTAATTAATTATATCCTAACTAATTAACTAACATAAACAAGAAACTTGCAGTTTTAATCTATATCAAAAAACACACAAATCAAAACTTCTAGCAATACCTAAAAACCATTAAATAAGACAAAATTTTCCAATTTAATTTTGAATTATAATAAAGTCCGGCAATCCCTGACGTCATTAGGTAACGAATTCCAGAGGCGAGGTATTTCTACAGTATAGGAGGATGAGTATAAAGACGTTCTATGTTGAGGGATAGAAAGAAATGCTTGATGTCGGTTTCGAAGAGTTGTAAGAAATTGAAAACGCGATAACAGATAATTCGGAGTAGAAGTATTCATGATTCTAAACAGAAGAGACAGTAAATGTATTGTTCTTCGTTCCTTCAGACGCACCCATGAAAGTAACTGGAGGGAAGGTGTTATATGGTCAAATTTACAAGTATTGCAGATGAATCGTATTCACACATTATGAACACGTTGTAGTCTCTCAACTAGGAGTGAACTTACATTAGTTAGCAAGGAATCGCAATAATCAAAATGGGATATTACAAGCGTCTGAATAAAATTCTTTTTTAGACTAAATAGTAGAAATTCTTTCATATGAAACAAGAAGTGAAGGTGAGAAAATATTTTTTGTAAGTGTGTGTTACTTCAGTGTTCCAATTTAGATTGCTATCCATAAAAATGCCAAGATTTTTAACAGTTTCACTGTATTTAACGATAATCCCATTCAATTTTATATTGTGTGGTACAGTACTACTATACTATTAATATACTGCACTACTACTACTACTACTGCTGCTGCTGCTGCTACTACTACTACCACTACTACCACTACTACCACTACTACCACTACTACTACTACTACCACAACCACTACTACCACTACCACTACCACCACTACTACTACTACCACTACTACTACTACTACCACTACTACTACCACTACTACCACTACTACTACTACTACCACTACTACTACTACTACTACCACTACTA